>NC_143235.1:3414906-3718967 GCF_009617815.1 Ciona robusta
TGCCACATAAACTGGACGAAAGGCCAAACGACACAAGACCGTTGACATAATAAAGTTTAGTTGCTTCGTCTTTTAACATGAACGGTCCGCCCGAATCACCATTACAAGTTGAACTGTCCGTACCAAACCTATACAAAATAACCATGTAGTGCTGTGGGGTATGATTGAATGTGACTAGCTTTATCCTCGCGTGGCCGGAAAACGGCAGTCGTTATAACACGGTTGTTCTAGCTGTTCCATACACCTCGACTCGTGCCAGCTTACGAGTTACATGTATGTTATTTTGTAGGTGATATTTTTTTGTTGTTTTTTTCTTCGAATCACGGGGTTACGGTTATATAATTCTAAAAATATTCTTTGTTTACTACCAAGTGTGATGAAAAAACAAAGAAATAAAAGATAACGCGTCTTACCCCACCATACTGTAGATGCAAAACAAAAAATTGTCGTGTCACTCTTTGCGTAAAATGTATAAAAAACACCACAGTACGTTTATAATAAACTATAAAGGTAATAAACTATAAATAAACTATATAAACTATATAATAAACTGCAAACTATATATTCATTCATTCAAAAGGTGTAGCTAAGTTGAAAAATTTACCGAGAGCCAGCACAGAACATGTTTTGAGTGATAGAAATCGAATCTGATAGAGTGATTTTCTTTTTTTTGCTTTGTTCTCTGAAAGCTTGCATGCAAGTCGCGGCTGATACAACATGTGAGCTTCCCTCCCTCAACAAGTAAGACGGCATTTTGAGGAAGTGGGACTTTCCCCAACCAGCGAACTCCCCACGGGCAGAAACTTGTAACTGCAATAGGAGAAATATTAAATGAAAATTAGTATCTATTTTGGAAAAAGAATCGAAAAAAGAAAAAGAAAATCAACTCCGGGGTAAATCAAACGAACCATGGTTTCCCAACCCAAATGGTCTCACCCAACAGGGTGTATTGAAAGTTGCACACTACGTAGTTTTATGAAAATGTATTTAAATACCGGTTTTATTATTGGTATTCAAAACAGACAGTTTTATAAATAGAGTTTTATTAAGCATTTATTAATGCATATGGTGAACTAAGAGCATATGTTAATATTATGATTGATAAAATTGAAATGTGTTTTTATAAAAATCTAGATGGCGCACAACTTCTGGGACAACCTGAATAATAGAATACATGAAAAAGCGTGCACTAGTAAATAACAAAGAAAAAACAACATGATACGGTACATGTTTCACCCCACCCAACTATAGCAATTGATAAACCACACAATTAACACATTTTTAAAAAGGCGCACTGTTTCAGATTTGATTTATAAACTGGTATGTGGTTTATCCATTGCTATAGTTTGGTGGGGTAAGATGAAACTTGTACCGTATCATGTTGTTTGTTCCATTTTATTTACTGCGCATGCTACAGTGCGCCTTTTCAAACATGTGTTAAATTTAAACAGTCCATATTAACTCACTCTTTGAAAATCTGCATCTGTGTCCGGTAAACAGATTGGTCGTCTAACATTATTCATAGCAACAGGCTCTGTGAGCTGTAGCAATGCCACGTCAGAATCCAGTGTTCGTTTGTTGTAATTTGGATGTCTGATAACTCTTTCAACCTGAAAGCTCCTGATGATTTAAATGGAGGAGTTGTTAAAAAAATAATTTTATAATTTACAATTATAGGAAAATTTAATTGTAAATTATTTTTCTTTGCATGGCGGGGTAACATCAGTTGATATACAACGTAACAGACAAAAATGAAGTTCAACCAATTGTTTAAAAGGAGATATATATTTCGCCTAAATGGCATCGTCAGTCTCTTATTCAAATGGGACCTCACCTTGCTGATGTACTTGAATTCAAATAATCTTGTTCTCTATCATGAACGCCTAGCCACACATGCGTGTTGTTCGGGTAACGTTTTCCATCAGGTGGGAAAGCACGGTCAGTTACACAATGTGCGGCTGTGAGCACATGTCTGTTGTATAAATAAACATATAATTAAGTAGTCAATAGGCAACTACAGTATAGTTTGATGGGGGAAGATGGGACATCGTTTCATCCATTTTCTCATCCCACTTGGTAGTAAACAAGGAACATTCAAAGAATTATTAAACAGAATGCTCACGATTCCCATAGACAGTTGTTATTTGTTTAAAACACCGTTGGAATATTTAGATATTATGTGCTAAAAGTTTTCCTTCTCCCCCCACCCTACTATACCATTGTAAAAAATACCATTATTGGTATGCAGGAGAAAGGCAATTTAAGCAAAACTATTTATAGTTTTACATTTGTTGAACACACAAGTGTGGCGCCGCTAAGGGAGTTTTTGCAGTTGCAAAACTCTCTTTAAAATATTTCTGTTTTTCTTAAACTTAAATAATCACTTCTCATATAGCTACCCCAACGTTAGCAGTGCCAAGCCTTGAACCTATAACCTATGATTTAGAACCATGTGCACTAACCGCTTTGCCATAAAGCTAAACATACACCACTAAATGAGTCAAGGCACTTACTTTTCACCGATCAGAGCTCCACCGCATGACTGCACACCCACAACATTCGGCCGGTAACCAAAATTTATAAACGTCATCCAAGGCCATTCATATTGTTCGGATACCACTCCATTACTTACATGGGCGCTTATGAACGAATCTCCGTTCTTTCTGCCACATACTGAAAAATTTGGGATAAGCTAGGGCAGGACATTACCAGTACCATGGCTTAAGTATTTGTATTTTCACCAAAGGAAGCCGGCTTTAATACTGATACTGTTATACATAGGTGTCCTTGGGCAACACACTTAATGAAAATTGCACCATCCATTGCTCACTAAATAGGTTAGCACCTTGTATGTAAATGAATTTAACATACTTTATCCTAGCGTGGCTGAAAAACGACAGTCGTTATAACACAGGTGTTCATACACCTCATTGTCCGGCGCCGTGGTATAGTGGTTAGCGCGCCTGCCTGTAACCCAGAGGTATTGGGTTCAAGGCTCTCTGCTACCATTGTGGGCGTATGTGTCCTTGGGCAAGACACTTAACGGCAATTGCTCCAACCCAGTGGTTACTAATGGGTTGTCTAAATTATCAGAAATACATAAAAAAAGAAAAAAATCCAAAAAAACAATAATTACCCACAAAGTAACATACATGGTAACTCGTAAGCTGGCACGAGGTGTTAAACCCGTGTGATAACGACTGTCGTTTTCCGGCCACACGAGGATAAAGTAAGTTACATTCATTCATTCATGACAGCTTACGAGTTGCCAACCTTGGTTTTAAAAGTAATGGGCCAAACTGGCCTAAACCTCAGGTTTCAAGGTTGGTTTAATGTATTTGTTTTATGATATTTCCACTAAAGATACTTACTTGGTTTACACTGAGGTAATACATTATCTTCAAATCCTGTGAGTAAAACAACCCACTGTTTTGCCTCATTACAAGTCCATATCGTTGAACCAGACACCAGCTCATACCTTGTGTGATAAAATATACAAGCGGTGTAAATTTTGTGCAGTGGCTCTCAAACTGTGAATTTTAAATTGCTCTATCCTTGCGAATTTAAATTGCTCTATCCTTGCGTGGCCGGAAAACGACAGTCGTTATAACAAGAGTGTTCTGTTTCAAACACCTCGTGCCAGCTTACGAGTTACCATATATGTAACTTTGTGGGTGTGTCAAAACCTGCTATTGAGCAATGAAGTTGCTTTTGTTGGTTTTAACAGATTTTAACAGATTCTATTTTACAACCCTTCCAACAAACAACATTTAAATGAACATTTGAGCAATAAAACAAAAAAAAGTTTTGTAACCACTGCATTTGTGCATTAAATTCAGTGGAATTGTGCAAGGAAACAAATAAGTAACACCAAAATGCAGTCATATGAATTGGGTTCAGCTCATAAATTTTTGAATTTTCTAATCACTAACTAAGTTATTTCATGATCAGACAGGCAAAGACAGACAGAATTAAAATTGTAACTTTCTATCAGTAGTCTAACTAAAAGATAATTTTAAAAAGTGTTACATTTTTTAGTTTTTTGTGTAACCTATTTGTTTGTCTAACTTTCACCATGCTTAATGTTAGACGACTTACCATTCATTACATTCTAACGTAGCAATTTCACCAAATGTGTACCGAAGTGCGTCTCCCTCCATTATCCGCGAGTTTGGGACAGCTTCTAGCTTCGTAGGCCTCCCACATGATACGACTGAATAAAAGACATTTTTTATGACTCGTTGTTAAGATATGCATACCTTTCCAATTTGTAATGCGGAGGTGGAGCCGGTGCTTTCTTTTTTTTACAAAAATGCTTCGCAGCAATGGCACATTGCTTAGTGAAGAGTCTTATGAAACTCTGATGTGGATTCGAGTTAAAGATTACCTCAGTCACCAAAAGAACAGTCGTGAACATGCTGTTCGTTTATTTCTCACGCGTCGCATATGAAATTGGGTATTCTTAAAGATAAGAGCGACAGTGGTTGTAGTGGTCACTTTAAACTAGGGGAGCCAGGTTCAATGCTTGATGCTGCTACAACTGTGTACTTTAGTCAGTGCTTAACAGTTATTTTTGGTGAATTAGAAAATTAACGAAACAACTTTGACCGAGGCATTCAACTGACTTGTGCAAGTTGGTGGTTGAGAACTCCATGATCCATCACTCTGACAAGTGATCACATTTTCACCGTTAAGTTCATATCCTGTATTACACTGAAAACTGACTTCATCTTCAAATTCACTGAACGGGTTCGAATTTGGAAAATTGACCACACCATGCTCCAATATGGGACGATTCAAACATCTTATTCCTGCAAAAAAATATGAACATTTAAAATACCTTTAATTCTACTGTGTCATTTCAGATACATTTTCAACCTATTTATGTTTGTGCATTTCCACCATGGTCAGTACCAGTTTGGCGCAAGCAGATAAAATACACCTTGTTTATTACCCGAATTAAGTTTAGTTGTTCACTTATCCGATGTAATATAATTTTACACACCTAATGTATATATGAATGAATGAATGTAACTTACTTTAACCTCACGTAGCCGAAAACCACAGTCGTTATCACACAGGTTTCGTGCCAGTTTACGAGTTACTTATTTTTTTGGATTTTTCTTTTTTTATGTATGGCTGATAATTTGGCCAAGTCATTAGTGACCACTAGGTTGGAGCAATTGCCGTTAAGTATCTTGCCCAAGGACACATAGGCCAACAATGGTAGCAGCGACGAACCTTGAACCCATTACCTCTGGGTTACAGACAGGCGCGCTAACTATGTCACGACGTATTTAATCTGCTTGCACCCAACCTAAGTTCTTTTGCATGCAACAGACTCAATAATAAAGATCTTCCCAAACTATTTAGTCACAACCTTTTTATTATCCTAAAATTTTCTGCAACCATTTACAGGTAATAGTATTTATATATAGTGGTAACTTTGTGTAACAAAGTTTGTATACTCTCAGAGTCTCAGTGACCCCTAAAGTTTGTTACACGCCTCCAGTTTGGAAAGCCAGGCAAATCTGCAATCTGAATGTAACTTACTTTATTCTCTGTTTCATACACCCAAGTCAGCTCACGAGGTACCATGTATGTTACTTTGTGGGTAATTATTTTTTTGTATTTTATCATGTTTGGCTGATAATTTGGACAACCCATTAGTGACCACTGGGTTGGAACACTAAAATAGACTTCAAACGTTAAAGAATTACAACTAAAAACAGCTTACTTATAGAATCATATGTCATCTTGAATCCACTTTTTTCAATTGCGTAATCAGTGTGAAAATTCATTCGTAGTATTCTTGTATTTAAAGCAGTCCATCTTCCATTAAATGGAACATCATTTCCACAGTGTGTACTTTGGTGGCTTCCATAGGACAACTGCAAAGTATGTGGTATGAGGTACATAACCTTGTTTATTAAAAAAAAATCAAAAAAGAAAAAAGGGAAAAAAACTTGTTTAATATAATAAAAGGAAAAAACATAATGTCAAAATATAACAATTTTTTATAACAAAAATAGTGTATTTTTTTGTTATAGTGTACAGTATACATCAAACAGAGTTAGCCTTTTAATAATCGTTGGGTGTTTATTAATACCCAGGCAAACACAGTGTATTAATACACGTCATGCTCGCTGTCAATTTAAAACTTAAAGTACAATTAAATTTAGTTTTATTTTATACCTACCTTTAAATTATCATATGGGCAGTAGGAATAATTAAAATGATCTTCAATGTTGAAATTTCTGTCAAACGAAACATTTAGACTCAATCCGTCTTGAACCTGTAAACAATGTCACAACAGTATTGGTCAAAATCACACAAATATTAGACTAAAATGAAATATTACAAAAATAGTAAGCTTAAATCAGAAATCATAAAATATTACCTATAAATAAAAAAGCATTGGGTAAAAGCAGCTGTTCCAGCTATGAAAACGGAACCCACAGTGCATTGCAAATATTTAAGTCGAACAAATTACTTTGTACCTAATATAAAGGTTATATGGACACTTATCAGTATATACTAACAAATTTGCCCAGTATTTTGGGTCTAACAGCCACCCTTTTTAACTGACACACTTTCCACACATTTTATATAGCAGGCTTCAATAATACAATTTTTTGTTTTCGAAAAAAATAAATTAGAAATTATGTTATGTTACTTTCTGTTTACATAATTACCTCAATAAGCCAGTCACAGTCCGTTAATTTGGAATAAGGATTTGGATAATCTGGGGACGTTACAATGCCAGAACTTTCTGTGAGCACTTGGTCTTGACAGGCAGCTACAGAACGAGAAAACAGAAACAATAAATTGAAGCTAAAACTTGGTTTTGTGTTATATACAACAGGGCTTTCCAAACTTTTTAGTCCCGGCCGCTTTTACTCTTCAAAAAATATTTTCAAAACTTTTTGCTGGCACCCCACGTAAAACTGTTTTTCGCTATATACAAAACGATACTGTATAACGTTTTTACAAGAAATGCATTGCTTAGGAAAGAAACAAAAACTTTGGAAAATGGAATGGCAAAGGGAAATAAAAAAGTAAAAATCCTATGGCAAATTTTTAATATTTTAAAAAATGTCCCACTGAGTTTTAAGGTCTGGCAAAGTTATATAATCTGAGACTACTGACCTGATATCTTTATTTGTCTCTTTGATTACCGTAATGAAGATTTAGAAATATTTTGAAAAAAAAGACAGGATAAATGTATATTTCAATGCTGTACCGACCTGTACATGTGTGTTGATTTGCATGGAGAATAAACCCAGGTCTACATGTGCAGTAATATGAACCTGGTACATTGATGCAATGATGGTTGCAATAAATAACTTCATCCCAATCTTCTGTGGTGTATCTTGCAGCGTATTCCATTTCCGCGCATTCATCGATATCTGTAGGTAATATACACGAGGGTTTAATTCAGTTTTATAACATAATCTAGCCCACAATGAACAAGTGTTAGCTGTGTGCCATAACTTTGGAAAAAAATTTTTACCAATACCGTAAGGACTAAAGTTAATAGACTTTGCTTCAACTAGTTATATTTTGACAGTCATATATAAAAAAGTTTATGTTGGACAATTTTACAAAAAATCGTAATCTAAGTTGTATAAATGCAATAGGTTTGACCTTGACGTTTTATGTTAGTTTACGGATGACAATTTAAAGCTAACTTATGATTAGTTTTACATGAAACCTCATTTATAATCGATATATGAAACGTTACAAATTAATAAAAGAATTTAACTTACTTTATCGTTGCGTGGAAAGAAAACGACAGTCATTATAACACAGGTGTTCTGTTTTATACACCTCGTGCCGTTACGAGTTACCAATTATGTTATTTTGTTGGTGATTATTTTTTGAAAAATTTGTTTATGACGGCTGATAATTTGGACAACCAATTAGTAACCACTGGGTTGAAGCAATTGTCGTTAAGTGTCCTGCCCAAGGACACATACACCCACATTGGTAGCAGCGAAGAGCCTTGAACCAATTACCTCTGGGTTAGAGGCAAACGCGCTAACCAACTGTGCTACAGCGCAGGTCCAAAATATTATTTTGCTGCATAAACCACTTACCATCTACAACATAATGAGCTCGGAAACCCAAAGGACGAGGTTCCTCATTTGAATAATCCGACACGAACTTTACTGTCATTAAATTATCAGTTGATCGAATATAGTTGGTGGAAGTAGATGGAGAATTTTTACCACAGTACTTTTCTTCATTAATCTGTTAAAAAAATTTATTAGAATGCCAAAAAGTAGTAACAAACAAAAAAGAAGAATAACTTTCATTAAATGAAGTTTAAAATCTGGTATATTTTCTGCCTATTTGATTTCGATAGCAAATAAAATAGTTAAAATAAAAAGACAGGATATGACGACAAAACGACAGTTGTTAAAATAAACCAAAAAGTTAGACAAAAATAAACATTACTATTTAAGTGTGTAAAAAAATGTCAAGAAATAATAAATTTATATTACCTGAACATAGTCATACACACATGAGCCACCAAGATCTGCATCATAAGAATCTTCAATGTCAAAATGACTGAAATACAACAGGACTTGGTATCCTGTGGGAGCTGTAATCCTCCAAGTTAAATCCAAGTTGTCATCATATGGCACAGGAAAGTTAGGACTCTCAATTTGGCCAAAAAGATTGCTCAGTTCGGTCACTTGAGCATGAACAAAGGGAAAAATCAATAACAAGAAAATCCACCTGAAAATTTTATTAAGTAAGATACATATTTTTAATAAAGTTACTTAATTCTTACCTGTTCATTGTTTCATTGAAGTGCTCTAAAGTACAGACAGACTTTTGCAAAATAAAGCTCAGCAGATTTTGAGACCAGACAAAACAAACAGAAGTTATTTATTGAAAGCATGTTTGCTTTTTGTTCAAAACAACTTTATTTGTCGTGATAAGTAAAGAGAAACGAATTCGAAACTGGAACAACAAATTGAAAAAAAGAGAGTTGTTCTCAACCTATAGATAGGTACCCCGTGTGGAGTAATGAGCCAATCCTGGCCCTAATCCTAGAACCCATCATGTGCCAGGCTGCGGGACCTCACCCACATAAAAGAGATTGTGGTACATGAATGTTTTCCATGTGGTAAGCAAGTAATTTTGGGGCCAATAAAGGTCTAAATTGCAGGTCGCATGGGTGTTTCGCTGCGGAACCTCACCCACAAAGGAATAAAAGCAACTTTTCAAGGTTTGCTAAAATTCAACATATTAACAGTAGCCTTATCATAAGTTTAGGCTTTATAAGTGGTACAAGGTCTCTGTATAATGAAAAGTGATACACAGTTTAAAAAAAGTTAAAAAAACAATAGCTTAAACAAAATTATTGAGAAATATAGAAAAAACATTTCGGAAATTGGAAAAAAATCAGCACAAACTAGAATTTTTTTTTAAATCAATAATTTTAACACAGCGTTTTTAAAATTGAAATGATTACGTTCACTTATAAAGTTCACAATTGCATGTTATTGTGTTGTAAGAGTTACAAAACTAAAGTTACACTCTTTAAAATGTTGTACACATTATCAATTAAAATCAGCCTATATACTAGTAATAGTAAATACACACAAAGTGCTAAAAATGACAAGTTTGGAGTAATCATCACCTAAAACAAGTAAGATTCATGGAACTTCTATTTGCACAAATATGATATTTTTTTGTAAATTCATTTCTAATGAGCTTACAAAAGCTCATTTAGTTTCCAAAACTATTTTTTAAAACCGAATTTTTTGACTTAAAATTCAATATTTTTACATAATCAAACAAATTCAACATAGTAACCATAACATTAAAGAAGAAACAGGAATTGCTTTTTTCTCTTTTTTGGATTAAATTAAAAAAGACATCACTGTAAAAAAAACTAAAACCATCACTTAAAAAAGAGTTTAACTTAAAATTTCAACTACTATATTTAGAGAAATATTATGCCTTTGACCACTGTGGAAAAAAAAATAAAAACTTGAAGTGTTAAAACTCATCGCAAATAAAATCGTGGATAATATCAGGAACTGATTCGTTGAAACCACAGATACTGAGCATCCCGCGATCAGAAGCTCCGTCAACATCTTTTTCCATTTTACGGACAGCAAGTGAGATTAAAATGAATTTTGCGGGAATTTGCATTTCCTGTGCAATATAGATAAATGTATGTAACTTGCTTTATCCTTGAGTGGCCGGTAAACGACTGTCCTTATAACACGGCGTTCTGTTTCATACACCTCGTGCCTGCTTGCGAGTTACCATGTATGTTACTTTGTAGGGTGTTTTTTAAATTTTTTTATGTATGGCTGATAATTTGGACAACCCATTAGTGACCGCTGGGTTGGAGCAATTGCCGTTAAGTGTCTTGCTCAAGGACATATACCCCCACAATGGTAGCAGAAATGAACCTTGAAACCATTACCTCAGGGCTAAAGGCAGGCATGCCAACCAATGTGCCCACGGCGCCGGACGAGTAAGGAATAAATGGCACACCTGCCTCTTACACAGAGGTAATGAGTTCAAGGTTTGCCACTGCTACTAATGTGGCCGTACCTGTCTTTGAAGTCTTGGAACTAATGGGTTGTCTAATTTGGAAGTAATATACATGGTAACTCATAAGTTGACAAAATGTGTATGAAACAGAACACCCATGTTATAACAATGACTATCATTTCCTATATATTATAATAGTGATAACTGTAAAGAGACGCAACAACACTTTGAGAAGACTTAATATAGACAATATATTGCACACAAAACACATAGTCACATACCTCTCTATATTGTTTCAATGCTATATGTGGAGAAGTCTTTCCTTTCCATGTCTCTTTATCAGTTATCACGATAAAAACATCAAATGGCTTTATTTCCTTCTTTGCTTTTATCATTGGACGAGAGCAGTCTGTTCCCCCAAGTGGTATCTATATGTAATAAAAATTTGCGAAACAAAACAATTATTAGAAAAAAATTGAAATTGATGTATAGTAGAGTGGGAGAAGATGAGACACCTTTTCACTCCATTTTCTCGTTCCATTTGGTAGTAAACAAAGAATTATAAAACTGTATCCTGACGACTCCCATAGACCGCTATTAATTGTTTAAAACAGGATCAGGGTATTTGGAAATTATGTGCTAAAGGTGTCCCATCTTCCCCAACCCTATCATATCATTTATTTGTTAATAATAGATCAGAATGCAAAAAAATATAAACAAATTTCAAATTTAAAAACAAAAAGGAAAATACAGTTTCGAACCTGGTCTATTTTCTCCACAGTTGACTTCACTGTATCTTTATCTCCAATGTCAATGTCAGTTAATCTAAAGTTAATACCGTTAGATGCTAAAGCACAAAAAATAAATAATTGCAATAAATATAACAGCCGGGCTCATAACCAGAAGGTAACAGGTTCAAGGCCCTATTGTAGCATTTTCATTTTTTTAAAGGTGTTGCAAACTGTCATATTCACCACAGAAAAAAAAGGCTTCAGGATGTTGGGCAGAATGTGAACCGAAAGTGGTCACAAATAAACATTAAAAAAATGCTGGTGGCAATTTCACGAATATTTTTCAATTTTGTATCCCCCACAAACATTTCCAATTTTGTTAGCCCGTACATAAAAACAACTTTATAGATAAACACCAATAATAGATCCATATGTCAAATCCCCAATTTTTCCAGGATGCATTGCAACAAAATATGTTTATAATCACAACAAAGTATGCTTATCATAAAATATGTTATATTAACTTATATAACTCACTGGGATGAAAAACCCTGCACTGTCACATCTTTTTCCACTTTAGAAAAAACCAGACACATTGCAGCAGCAACTACCCTGCACTCCAAACAATGGCTGTTAACTATGTGAGCTTTCATGGACTTGGAAGCATCTACTGTGATACAAATTCTCTTGTTTGTGGCTTTTACATTCTAGAATGAATAAAGGAATGATCGTGACTTGCTTTATCCTTGCGTTGTGGGAAATTACAGTCGTTATAACATGGATGTTCTGTTTCATATAGCTCGTGCTCGCTTACAAGTTACCACCTATGTAATTTTTTGGGTGATCGATTTTTTTTATTATGGCTGACAATTTAGACAACCCATTAGTGACCATTGTATTGGAGCAATTGCTGCTAAAGACACATTTGCCCACAACAGTAGCAATGACGATCCTTGAACCCATTAACTCTGGCTTAGAGGCAGACGCGCTAACCACTGTGCCAAAGTGTTTACAAAAAGCAGTGGTGGTTATAAGTCAAATCTTTTCTTGCTTTTAAAAAGGAAAACAACAGATTTATGATAAGTTATGGAAAGATAGGACATGTATTTATTCTTTTTTATCATCCTATTAAGTAGTAAACAAAGTTTGTTTTCAGAAAAAAAAAATTATACAAGTAACATTGAAAACATGACAATATTTAAAAAATAAATATTTTCTTACAAAATATCATCATAAACAATTTAAAATGCTCAAACATATTCTGCCAACTGACCGGTATGGCTGTATAGAATGCTGCATCCAGTGCTTGGGAAATCAAAGGGTCTGTTGTCCATTTCATTTCTTTACGAGCGCTTTCTCCTTTGGCATAGATGTAATGATGAAGAAGGAAGCTTTAATGTATGAAAAAAATGATTTATTACTTTAAATACAGAAACAGAGATCAAATTAATTTAAACAAATGAGGTAAAGAAAATTAGCAACAAAATTACAGTCGTTAAAATTAGCTACAAAATGACAGGCGTTAAAAACTGTGATAATAGGACCAATATCAAAAGCATAATTTATATTTATCTCTTCAAATACAGAAACAGAGATCAGATTAATTTACACAACGAAGTAAAGAAAATTAGCAACAAAATTACAGTCGTTATACACACGCTCTGAGTAAAAACTTTCTTAAGTAAAAGTGTTAGAAAAATGTGTGGCTGCTAAACCCATGTATATGAGAAGGAAATAAGCTACTTTCATGATAAATAATGAATATGAATGAATGAATGTAATTTATTTGCCCTGGCGTGGCGGGGCAAGACAGTCATTATAACCTGGTGTTCTGTTTCATACACCTCATGCCCACCAACAAGCTAACACATATGTAACTTATTTTTTTATTTTTATTATTATTTTTTAGAGGTTTTTTTTTTGGCCGAGAATTAAAACAACTGAGAGACCACTGGGTTGGAGAAAGTGCTGTTAATGGCCTTAAAAAAGCAATTCAGACTGATAATAGATGACAATTTCCCTACAAATCAGTAGCCAACACTTTTAAATATCAAGTTTAAAAATAATTAAGAAACATTTTATTTCATTTATGATATAATAAAAACACATTTAATACAGACAGTCCTTATTACATAGTATAAAGACTATAATATCAATGAAGACTCACTATAATTACCTGTAGGGGTGTAACTCTGACTGTTCGATAGAATCGTCATTGAACAACCTTTGTAAAATTTGCTTTGTCCAAATATTTCCATTAACCAAAACACCAATGTGGTGAAAACGTGGCAGGTTACGAATTAAAGCAGCCATTCCAAGTTTTGGTATAAGACACTTCCATACCTATGCGATAAAATGTACTGTTAGCATGTTTTGCAGTATAAAAAAGCAAAAAATATTCACCCACAAAGTAACATACATTGTAACTCGTAAGCTGTATGAAACAGAGCACCCATGTTCTTACAACTGTCGTTTTCCGGCCACGCGAGGAAAAATTAAGTTACATTCATTCATCATAAACTATTGTATTTTATGGTTCAATGACATTTGTATGTCTTTAAACACTGACTTTGCATTAACTGTAATAACAAAATAACCACCTCTGCGTTGTTCCTCAGTTGACACGGTATATGTCCCCATGTGAGGTTATGCTTCTCAATTAACGCACAGCTATCTGCAGCAACTGTTGAATTTTTCAGCTTACGAATAACACCCAGCAGTTCCATTAACTGAAATTAGAACTATCATACACAAAGACACAAACAATATGTAGTTTTATAAATTGAAAACCACTGAGTTCAATTGTACTCTTTGTGGAGGAGGTCCTTTTTAGAACCTGGGATTTAGGCCAGATTTGGCCCATTACCCCAACACCAGGAATGCCCATTTAAGTCTTTCATGTAATCCGTGCAGTACTTTGCGACACAGCATCGCAGTCAGTACTATTTCCGCACCATATTTTATCCTTGTGTGCTTACAAGTTACCACGCTTTTTAACTATGTGTATGATTTTTGCTTTGATACAGCTAAAAATTGGACAACCCATTAGTGACCTCTGGAGTAATGTCTGTTAAGTGTCTTGCCCAAGGACACATGTGCGATCTGTATTTTATATCGCCGTCGAGCATCGAACCAGGTACCCTAAGTCATACATAAGAACAAAGACAGTATGTAGTTATAAGCTTAATTGGAAACCACAGAGTTAAAGTCTGCCCACCTTAATAGCATCTGCTTCATCACTTTTTGCTATTTCATCACGAAAAGCATTCTCAGTTGCCTGGTAACCACGCGCAATGTACATGCATAAGATCTTAAGGCCTAGTTAACATACGTGCGATTAGGAGTGGTAACTGTTAGTAATATATAATTGAAACATATTTGTTAGGAGACTCTGCGTTTATAATTAGAAAACATTTTTTGTTTATTGATCTTTGATTTTGCAACAGTACAGAGTGCATAGACAACATATTTTTGAACTTTGACAGAACTTCGGAAGAACCTTACAGTAACACTTATATTTAACTTAATTGTCAAATGCATTATATTTTGGTTTTGTTCTTTGTTGTATAGATGGTTACCAGCAGGTATTTTATTACCAATGATTCCTAAATGGTGAGTTGTAATTGAGGAGGTATTAACCTATGTGGGTGAGGTCCTGCCATGGGTTCTAGGATTTAGGCCAGGCTTGTACCATTACCCCAGACAAGGCAAGTTAGAATCATATTAATAAAGAAACACTTACAAAGTGAGTTTGCTGGATTGAGATGACATAAGCGTAAAACATCTTTATGACTCCAATGATTGACAGTTGAACAACTTGTCACGGCAAATGCAACTTCATAGGATCGCTTATTACTGTACCACTTCTGTACAGCTCGTTTTCTGCCTCTACCCCACCCACTTGTGCGTGAAATGTTCTTACTAATTTCCTCGCAGTATGCAACAAACTGAAAAGTTTTAAAAACTCATTAAAAATTAACGTATATACAGATACATTTTTTCAAAAGATTAAGAACTGTTTAGGATTTTTCACAAAATAACACATGAAACTCAGCTGCAAAGCATAATCAATACTGTTATCCACTATACATTACTTTCTTGTCTAAATCCCAGTTTCTGAACAAAGACCTCACACAAAAAGATTCGAATAGAATATCAGTTATATATATATATATATATATATATATATGTATATTTCTAAAGAGTACTATATATGGGTGAGGTCCTATAGCAAAGCATTTATTTACCTCCAAAATCATTCTTGGTCTGTTGCAAATAACTCCAACGTGATTTAAAGCATCTTGTTTTACTTTGGCATCTTTAGAGCAGGCACAAACTGCCAACACATATGGTATAGCACCCTCCACATATGCATTACCTGTTTTTGAATAACAATATGTTCTAAATTGTGATCAAAATAGATGTTCAAATTTACTCGAATTCGTGATAAAAACTGCCCCAAGGCATATAATACAACTTTTAAACTCGCTGGGTGAATGAATCCCAATAGTTTGGCAGTGGCGCAGCCAGAAAAAAAATAGGGTTTTAATCAAAAAATATTCAATTTTTTTTTTTTAATTTTTTTTTTTGGTTTAAAAGGGGGGGGAGTCGGGACACTGTAAACCCCCCTGGCTGTGCCACTGCATTCAGCTATTAAACCAGTGACATGTTGTATTACTATTAATAAGCTTCATTTTTACATGCATATAATCACATAGAAAAAATTGAGACAAGTAGACGCTCATTTAACAGGTTCACAGCCGCCTAATGCATTACGGTAAAGGTAAAAGACTGGGCATGCCAATCTTGTCCGGCGCCGTGGCGTAGTGGTTAGCGCGCCTGCCTCTAACCCAGAGGTACTGGGTTCAAGGCTCGTCGCTGCTACCATTGTGGGCGTATGTGTCCTTAAGCAAGACACTTAACGGCAATTGCTCCAACCCAGTGGTCACTAATGGGTTGTCCAAATTATCAGCCATATATAAAAATGAAAAAAAATCCTAACAAATAATCACCCACATGGTAACTCGTAAGCTGGCGCGAGGTGCACACCCGTGTTATAACGACTGTCGTTTTCCGGCCACGCGAGGATAAAGTAAGTTACATTCATTCATTCATTCATTCATTCATTCATTCATTCATTCATCTTCCAGAGTGTCTTAATATGCTAATTTTATCTTAATATGCTAATATTCATCACATACAACAATGCAGTCTAAAGTTACAAGGAAGGAAGTCATATTAAACAAGACACAATGGTGTTTGATCTACCGTATACCACAGCTAATAGTAAACAATATCTGTATTTTGTATTGGCTTGCACAATACATGTATATGTATTGGCTTGTTCAAGACAGTTTAATTCAATGGATTTCATTTTACTTTTTTTTATTTTAACTTAAAATAAAGATAACTGATTAGTGGTATAAAGGTATTATAAACAAAAGAATTTATACAGCTATTTAGCTGGCCAAATGCATGGTCCTAAAGAATGTAGTCCCCAAAGGCTAAAAATATGTGAAAGTCACATATTTAAATTAGGTTCAACAGCTATGCATTTTAACTCATGCTCTTTCCGATACCGTTTATTTATAGTGTGTTTTTACAACTTTTGTTTGCTGTTGATTTTCTTTTTTGTTATTAAAATATTTATATATATATGTATATGTAATATGATCTTCGCTATCGTTTTCGAAGAGATAAACAAACAATTATATATGTGTTATGTAACTTATGTTATAGGCCTCTACAAATAAACCCAAAGGTAACTTGGTTTAATGCAGTAATCTCTAATTACTTATAGTAGATTTAAATATAAACATTTTGCCTGACACTGTTATACTATCATAGCAAACTTAAAATAGGCACAAAAATGACCCACCTTTTTTCGCAAACTTTACAAGTGTACTGAGAACCGAAAGCCCTTTTCCATTTTCATTAAGTTTATAAACAGCAGTTGTATTAACATTGTCTGGTGTAGTAAGGGAAGGAGATATGTTGTAAACTTTAACATTTCCTGCCTCACAACCAACAGTTAGGAATCTCAGCAGCTGACTTGTTGCCGTGGCAACAAGCTGAAAAATAAGTGAGTTTTTTATACTTTGCTTGTTGGTGTTGAAACAACTCAAAAAAAATTTACTGGGAGGTGTACAAGTCAGCTCAGCGTGTCAACTGACACCCTCTTTCCATTTATCATTACAACTCCCTTATGTTTTATTTGGGTTGGGGAGGTTACCCAATTTTATGGGTGAGGTTACCTAAGAAATTAACTCATGGACCTAAACAATTAAACAAAACGATGTACTCATACTTTTAAATGATTAAATAAAATAAACTTATTTATCCTCGCATGGTGGAAATAAAGTTATACAGGAATGTTCTGTTTCATACTTTTCATGAGTCATGCTCACTTACAAGTTACACAGGACAAATACACTTTCTTTGGTGGCATAATCATACTTTTACCCGAATATCTCCTTCTGAGTTCAGTACCAAAGGCTCAGCTTCTATTGTCACTGCTTGTTGAGGTTCGAGTACCAGTTGATCGAACAAAAGAAGATCCAAATCGTCTTCATCCATTTTGTTCTGTATGAATTTTGTTCTACAGCTACAGCAGTCAGCAAATCAAATGGAATTCTAGGTGTAAACAATCTAAATATATATTATAAGCGCTTCTTTAAAAAATACATTATAGTAGGGTGGGGGAAGATGGGACACTTTCTCATTCTGTTTTCTCGTCTAATTTGGTAGTAAACAAAAATCGTTCAAAGAATTATTAAACCGTATCCCAATGACCCCCATAGACCGTTGTTAATTATTTAAAACAAGACCAGGATATTTGGATATTACGTGCTAAAGGTGTCCCATCTTCTCCCGCAGTACTATATATATATATCTATAGTTTATGTTTAAAAGTTAGGGGGCTTACAGGGTTATGTTATAAGTGTTAGTAAGTTTGTAGCTGCAAGTATCCGGCGCCGTGGCGTAGTGGTTAGCGTGCCTGCCTTGAACCCAGAGGTAATGGGTTCAAGGCTCGTCGCTGCTACCATTGTGGGCGTATGTGTCCTTGAGCAAGACACTTAACGGCAATTGCTATATCAGCCATACATAAAGATGAAAAAAAAATCCAAAAAAAAATAATCACCCACAAAGTAACATACTTGGTAACTCGTAAGCTGGCGCGAGGTGCACACCCGTGTTATAACGACTGTCGTTTTCCGGCCACGCGAGGATAAAGTAAGTTACATTCATTCATTCGAGTAAGTTTTCATTGGCAGTAAAACAGATGGTACTACTGAAGAATCCTTTGGTACATAGCAGAATAGGCTTGTAAAAAGTGATAGAGGTTGATGGTTAGGGGGTTAGTGGTTATAGGGGTTAGTTTTAGTAGTTAGGGGTAGTGATTAGCAAATAAGGTGGGGGAGGATTCTTCACTAGCACCAAAATAATAAACCCCACGTTTTATACATGCATTTTGCGCGATTACATTTAGCAACCTTAAAATTGCATTTTATAAAGAATAAAATCAAATTCGACACGATAAATTTGTAGCTGTATAAAAAGTGCGTTACCGACAGCAAAGTTAGTATAATGCAAACAAGTCGTCAATACCCATATAACAAACGCTACAAAGAAAACAAAGGCAATTAATTGCGGTTTGTAAACCAGTAACAAAAATAAACCTACAAACTTTTTCGGAAAACCAAAATTTTGCCTTCGGGGCTTCCCCGTTTCGAGACACTTCGTAGAAATCGTATTCCCATAGATATCATATATATAACTATCTATGATCACGACCAGAGTCGTATAAACACCTTTCTATGGCTCTGATCACGACACGGGAAACAGCACAATGAATCAATGAATGTAACTTTTTATCCGTAAGTGACGACTGTTTTACACACCACATTTGCATTTCCCTTGTTAAATTGTATGGTTGTATTTTATTATATATCTAGTTAGATTTATAACACTAGCGCATATATTACATACACCACTTTCGTTCTATTGGTACAACACAAACTGCAGACAAAGTAAATAATTTTTATTGATAGTGTAACTTAAAATACAAGCAGATTTAAAAATGTTGTATCATACTTTCTCTTTTGACAAAACAGTATAACTTACACCCTTGCTGGTTTAATGACACCAAACAGTTTCTGTTACCGTAGAGCTATTTTGCAGTTAGTTTTCATACATTTATTTTAAATCAAGGTTGCATATTTTGTTTTGTTAAAACAACCTATTGGGCATAAGTTATTCTTAAAAAACATAAATTATTCTGAAATAACTTATGGTTACTAAACCTTGAAATGCAGCTTTGCGTAACAGGTTAAAATGAAACAGATTTTGTAATAAAATGTGCAAATAGTTAAAATATGCATTGAATAACGCCATGGACCTAATCACAATTGGACTCGCGATTGTGACAGCGAATGATGTCACAGTGTAATTAGAAATTTGAAACATCATGACGTCACAACTATCTATGACGTCATACTCAGTTTTACACAGGTCACATTGCGTCAAAGTGAAAACGATGTGCTTCACGTATTTTTTCCTGCTTGTCTTCTCTTCTTTCCATACAGTGCAATACTATTATTGTTATTGCAACAACAATGCAGGTCGAAAGTAAAACAAATGCAGTTGAAATGATGTTTCTGCTGGGTGTAACAACCAAAACATTCTTCCAGCTTTGAAAAAACACATTATGAATGGAAAAAGTGCTAGATTATAGAACTTGTAGCGGATAAATATACCATGCTAATTTTAGAGTAACATTTGTTCCAAATTGCATTTTTATAGTTTCATTCTTTAAAGGAATTAAAAAATATTTTATAAAAACATAACACAAATCACACTTATTTTATATACCAGTTATAGAGTGATAATACAATTCAATGCTTTTAGTTTAAGATGTTCAAAATGGCTGCTTTTATTATGCACTAGAGTTAAAAAGATCTTTTACATTTGTTTGTATCACAAAATGGACATAAGATACTGCTGCTATTTTTGCCAGGCATGTTGTAATACCTGAAATTGCTCTTTGGTAAAAACCATAACTTTATTATTGCACTAAATTTATACTATGTTCGCACCAATTTTAAAGTGTTTTCACAATGTATTCTTAAATTGTATTTATAACATACCTGGAAGAATCATTCATTGGGTAAGGAATTATGTAGAGCTTGGAGTTTGGAATCAACATTGTCCAAGTGCTGTGTGAAGCTATATAGCTGATTGGATTACCTGAAAATAAATGAATGAATGAATTTAACTTGATTTATCCTCATGTGGCCAGGAAACGACAGTAGTTATAACACGGGTGTTCATACACCTTGTGTTAGCTTACGAGTTACCATGTATGTTACTTTGTGAGTGATTGTATTTTTTTATGTATGACTAACAATTTGGGCAACCCACTGGGTTGAAGCAATTGCCGTTAAGTGTCTTGCCCAAAGACACATCTGCCCACAATGGTAACTTAACAAAAATGCTAACAAATTGGTCCCGGTGGGTGTCTGAAAAACGTTTAGACAAAAAAAGCCTATGTTAAAAAGGTTGGAAACGACATTTATTTATACCTGGAGTTGTAGGTAGCAGGGGGACTGGCATTGACACTGTGAGAGTGTCAATAAAATTGGGTAACCTCCCCAACCCAAATATAACATAAGGGAGTTGTAATGATAGATGGGAAGACTGTGTCAGTTGACACGCTGAGCTGATTTGTACACCTCCCTGTAAAAAAAGACTGTTTGGTAATTTTTTTAGGAGAAAGTTTGGTGTGTTTTTTTTTAAATTTTTTTAGAAAGTTTGGAAAGCGCTTGATGAACTTACCATAACATTAGTTGACGTATATCTCACGCTAGCTCCTGGTACATTTGAACTTTCCAACATAGGCGTGCCTGGCAGAACCTGTATAATGTATAAAGTAAAACATAGCTACTTAATTGCACAGAATAATAACTTTCATTTGTCTCTTCGATTACGGCAGCAAAGGTTTAAAAATATTTTAAACGAAAAGACAGAATATTGCGACAAAACAACAGTTGTTAAAACACACGCTTACAGTTAAAAACATATTTAGATTTAATTGGAGAAAAATAAGCGTGGTCGCCACACCTGGGATATTTAGTATGAATGAATGTAACTTGCTTTATCTTCGCGTGTGTTTTGTTTCATACACCTTGCGCCAGCTTGCGGGTTACTATATATGTTATTTTGTGGGTCATATGTTAGGTAATAACATACATACTGCACAAGAACATTGGTAAAAGAAAAACAATAGAAAAAAATAATTTAATTACAAAAATATTTGCACACATTTATTGATAATTTTAACCAGCAGACTTTATCATAAAAGACTACCCATAAGTATTACTATTTTACTGTATACGGGAAATAGATCGTGTTACAATTCTTAAACACTGTTAAAATAAATACTAAACAAAAGTTATCCATTATAAAAATCTGCAACATAAAAAACAATCTTAAAATTATCTTTAAATTTATTCTTGAAAAATAAAAAAAAATAAAAAAGTAAAAAAGTAAAAATTTGTTCTAGTGAATAGAAAACTTACTTTTATAAAAACAAAACTTGCATCGTTAACACCAGTGTTCTGATAAACTCGAACAGATACATTACTAGAAGCCACAGATACAAGTATATCTAGTGCACCGTTATTTTGTATGCTGTAAAATGAAGCAGAGAATGCACCCTCTGTGTTGGGCAATGTCAGTTTGTAGGAAAACTGGAATCTGACATTCTGGCATTTTTTACCGCTGTGGGAAAATGTATTAAACATGAAGAAAGTAAAAAGGCTATTGTTGATATAGTAGCATGGGGGAAGATGGGACACCTTTAGCACATGCTATCTAAATATCCTGATCGTGTTTTAAACAATTAACAACGGTCTATGTAAGTCGTGGAATACGGTTTTATAAATGTTCTTTGTTTACTACAAAATGCGATAAGAATTATTGCATATTGCATAAAAAGGTGTCCCGTTTTTATATGTTTATTGTGTTTTTGTTAGTAATTAGGTGCTAACGGTATCCAATCTTACCACACACTACAAACTACAATAAATTGTCAAAAAAAATAGAAAATCTTATATGTGGAATTAGCAGTAATACCAGTCATCAAAACACACTACAAGTAAAAACAACTTGAGTAAAACTAGAAAAAAAAATAGAAAAATTTAAAACTTTATAAAAATTATAAAATCCTTAAAAAACACAGCAAAGAAAAAAATTCTCACGTGCAGGGGCCCCCGTACAAGATGTGTGCTTCTGCTGCCACCGTGTGGTTGACATTATACATCACACAAACGAGATCGACATAGACATCTTGGTTGAAATCACCCAGAACCAACGTGATTGGTTGGTTTAAATAACTAAAACAACATTTTGGTTTGTTTGGATATACAAAAAAAATTAAAAATTACTAAAAACATATTTTTTAATTACAAAATTAAAAGCCATCTTCAAACCACTGTAAATGTGTGGGTTAGACTATTATGAAAATTAAAAGCAACAAAGTATATGTTTAAACGTAAAACTATTGGAGAAAAAACATAAAAACTTAACCACTTTCAGAATCATGGTCCAAAAAATTTAAATAAATTAACAACATCATTAAGTAATTCATATTGTATGTGCAGCCATCAAAAGAAATTATAAGAAATCATAGCGTACAGATCAGACAAAAAAGAGTGTAAGTATATTTATATATAATAATTTTAAAAAGAAATAATTTACAGAACTCACTTTGCTTGCGAAGAGATAAAATTGAACTGGTTATTGTCAGAAAATATTTCAGTCCATTCCTTATCAAAATATACCAAGATATTGCTTCTTATGCATCTGCATGATATTGTCATTTAATGAGCGTATTTAATTTGGGTAATGCCTTTACTATTAGTATGGTAACTGTTATGATATTTCGTTAGGTCCCCAATACTCTTTGTTATAGCGCCACCATGCGGTATTTGGTGAGTCACGTGTTACGTTACGACATTGAACGACATTGACTAAGGTTTTTGTTTTTAACATTATTACATATTACACCGTGACGTTTGAACTACTTTTTAAGATCTGTTTTGTCTCATAACTTGTAGGTCATAACAGTAACCATTAAGAACAAAGTATTAGGATTGTTCAAGAAATATGTAAATATAGTGTAAACATTATTTTAAGTTAAATAACATTATATTTGACATAGGATATATAAACATACTACTATTTTAATATAGCCTGTATAAAAAATACAAAAAAATAGAAATAATATGATAACTAATGATATGTCAATATTTAATTGAAATCATGTTTTTAACAATAAAAAAACAAGAGAACCTTTCATATATAATAACAAAAAAAAACAACAATAAAAGTAACATAGTGTGTCAAAGAAATAGAGAAAAAAAATGTTGTGGTAATTATATATATATAGATAATGTATACCAATATTCAATTCAAATCATGGATATAAACAACAAAAGCACATTTTATTTATAATAAAAACAACAACAAAAACAGAACGGCACCTTTTATTTTTAACTTTGCAAACAGGAACAATATGTTCTTGTTTTCCGTCCCCGTTTATATCCGCAAACGCTGATTGTCCAATTTCAAAGTTGTCGTATTCATTAGGTAATGAATAGTTGGAAAATAAGTGAGGTCCGAGTTCAGTTCCCTGCGTGGGGGATTTGAATAAATCAATGTAATTCCTAATTCATTTACCCTAGTGTGGAGAGGCAATGACAGTCGTTATCACGCATGTGTTTTGGTTATTGTCAGAAATTAAAAAAAAAAAATAATCATCACCCATGAAGTAACATACATGGTAACTTGTAAGCTGACACGAGGTGTATGAACACAAGTGTTATAACAACTGTCGTTTTCTGGCCACATGAGATATAGCAAGTTACATTCATTCATTCATACATTTCATGGGTGCTTATGAGTTACTTATCATGTAACTTTATCTGTGATTAGTTTTGAATAAAAAAGTGATTTAAAAAAATGAATCTCAAAGTCTAGAGCATTTTAACCGAATATTGAAATCTGAAATGTCATATATATATAAATATAGTTGTATCTTGTACTACGAAATCAAATGGGATATAGTACGAAATGATTAAATATAGCATCAAACAATTATCCAAAACAGTTGACATACCTGCCAAACCTCAAATACAATTCTACCATTTGTATCAAGTGTTGTAACAAACAAGTCAGCTCCACCATCACCAGTTAAGTCAACAAATGCATTTGAGTGTGGGAACTTGACTGGTCTGGTTGATGCTTTCGAAAATGATGTGTGTTCAAATGACCAGTTACCGGTAATAGCACCAGCGTGTCCCAGCCAGAATTGTCTGTATGAATGAATAAATGAATGTAATTTGCTTTATCTACGCATGATTGAAAAATTAGTCGTTATAACACAGCTGTTCTGTTCCATACACCTCGACCTCGTGACCGTTTACGAGTTACCAAGAATGTAACTTTGTGGGTGATTGTTTTTTAGATTTGTTATATATGGCTGACAATATAGACCAGTGGTTCTCAACCTTTTTAGCTTACGGACGTATAAAATTTCATAACAAATTTTGCGGACTGTAGAACTTTAAAAATAAAATTAACCCAAAATGTAAGAACGAAAACTATAATTTAATGAGAAATTAGATTTTGCGAACCAGGAAAAAAGTTGACTAGTAAAAAAGTTGACGTGGCCAGGCAGCGGTCCCACCCGCAGGTTGAGAACCACTGATTTAGAGACTATTGCCGGCGCCATGGCATAGTGGTTAGCACGCCTGCTGTAACCCAGAGGTAATGGGTTCAAGGCTCCACGTTGCTACCATTGTGGGTGTATGTGTCCTTGGGCAAGACAGTTAACGGCAATTGCTCCAACCCAGCGGTCACTAATGGGTTGTCCAAATTATCAGCCATACATAAAAAAATGCAAAAAATCTCCCAAAAAATAATTACCCACGAAGTAACATACATGGTAACTCGTAAGCTGGAACGAGGTGTTAAACCCGTGTGATAACAACTGTCGCTTTCCAGCCACATTGGGTGGACCCATTGGACCATTGGGTGAGAGCAATTGGCACCAAGTCACGTAAGTGTATTGCCCCTGAACATATTTTACCTAGTCCCATTTGCAATTGTAACAAACAAATCAGAAACCATATCAGCATTTGCATCCAGTAGTAATAGTTCGTCAATTACTTGACCATCAATATCATTTTGAGAGGTAAACTTATTTTCAGAATCACCCCAGAATATTTTTATTTGCACCAGGTTAGAATTGCTGTTGCTGTCTGTGAGAAAACATAAAATCTCAGATAATTTTGTTTTTGTAATGGAATAAAGCATAGAATATCAGAATGATAATAATATTATATATATAATATATATATATTTAGCCTAATTGAAAATCTGTGTTTTAAACAATTAACAACGGTCTATGGGAGTCGTGAGATTAAGGTTTTATATTTCTTTGAATGTTCTTTGTTTACTACCAATTGGGACGAGAAAATAGAATGAAAGGTGTCCTATCTTCTCCTACCCTACTATATATAATCACCCACAAAGTAAGATACATGGTAACTCGTAAGCTGGCACGAGGTGTTAAACCCGTGTGATAACGACTGTCGTTTTCCAGCCACGCGAGGATAAAGTAAGTTACATTCATTCATTCATTCATTCATATATTTATTTTATATATAAATATATATTATGGCCTAATTGAATTACACAGTAACATAATGAGTTACCTATTACAGAAATAATAAAAAATATTCACAACTGCTACTATACTGGTATTTCAACACAAATTTTATATCCTAGAATACCTAATTATTCTGCAATGTGCATTCGTAGCTATTTAAAATTATCGTCTAAAGCTCACCTTTTAATGTTATCAATATATCCACATGTCCGTCCCCATTATAATCTCCAGGTATCACACCAAGTATGGAAAGATTATCATCAGTAATAACAAGTGACTTGAATTGCACAAGCCTGGTTTCTGTTCCACCGTACACAAGTTTTAATTCTTTATGACTCTCTGTGTGAAAAAAAGCAAAAACACATTGCTTATTTTATTTTTTTAAGTTTAGTAAATTTGGATGTAAATGATTGAATGAATGTTACTTACTGAATGAATTTTAGTGTAGAATAGTTAAACTAAAGTTACACAAACAGTTGTCAAGCATCAAGAACCTCATCTGGTATAAATTATGCTTGTTTTTAGTTTTTACCCTGTGTTTTATTGATTGTTGTTTTATTACTAAATACTGTTCTATTTTTGTTGCTGTGTTTTTATTGTTGCTTTTTTTAATTGCTGTTTTTTAAGTTTTTGATCTTTGCTATTATATTTGAAAAGATAAATAAAATTTATGATTACATTATAATATTCATTTTTTAGTGAACATAATAAGAAGATTTTAAAACTTAAGAATTAACATTAAAATACCTGATACAACACAGATGTCCGTCAGTTTATCGTTATTTATATCAACGTATGCAGCAACGAACCCACTCCTGCTGGAAGGGGTGGTGAACACCTAAAAAAGGTTTAGTGTTTATTATAATATTATTGTATATTAATAATACCTTTTATATTAATAATAACTTTTGAAGTAATAAAAACTTTTATTTTAATAAAATCTTTAGTATTAAATTAATAACTTTTATATTAATAATAATACTTTTTACAATAATAATAATAATACCTTTTGAATTAATAAAAAAAATTATATTAATAAAAACTTTTATAATAATAGTAATTGTCTGCTAAATTACATTAGCAAAGATTGAAAAAGAGTTAAAACTAAAAGACAGAATATAGGCTACCAAAAACAAACATTGGTGAAAAAATAAAAAAGCTTTTAAATAAAAACTATTTAAATTTAGTTGGAAGAAAGAAGTGTCGTTCTACATTTAGCAGGTACATTGAAAGTTCAACCTATATATTTTGGTATAAAATTAAATTATTAAATAGCATGCCACAATTATACAGTTTGACTTTTCAGAAAAACAAAAGTGATGATAGTCAAATTTGGGATTCGAAGTCAACTAAAGCGTGGCAAGCATATACATTTGACTAACTTTTCACAATATACATCATACATGTATATGCGGACGGTAAATGATAAACGATTATGTAATAATATGTATTAAAAACTTTATGTGTCATTTTAATTATGGTAAAAAAGATTTAGAAATATTTTAAACAAAAAAACAGGATATAGTAACAAAACAAAACTTGTTAAAACACACTATACAGTTAAAACCATATTTGCATCTATAGCAGACAAACAGACCATTTATATGGTTTGTTATTTTTAGATTGTGATTGATGTAAAAAGTTCCAACAAAAAGTCTTTTACCTGTCCCGTCACATCAGTAACAAGGTTTTGGGCGTCGCAGAATCTAAAAATAATGCAAACTTGAATAAATAAGAGCCACATATTAAACAAAAGCATTAATTTCACGAAAATCTAATCAAAAACTTTCGAAAACAAAAATTTAACATTTCCGCTAAGGGGAACCCCCTTATCATAAAAACACATGACATCGCGATCCGGTCCTACTAAAACACGCCCGGCGGGGCCCGGTGGGGCCCGGTGGAAAAAAATATACTAAAACACGCCCGGTGCGGGGCCCGGTGGGGCCCGGTGGGACCCGGTGAGGACCCGGTGTTACGAGTCATACTAAAACACGCCCGGTGGGGGGCCCGGTAAGTATTTCTTGAAAAGGGAGCTTTCCCTATTCAAGATCCACCAAAATGTGATGCGTGTATTCAGATTTTTAGCCTAATGAGACCCCCGAGTTAAGTTTTTTGAAAATTAACTTTGATTATGGATGTACGAAGTTTGTTTCGTTGTACACTTACATAATGAACTGTATTTTTAGCAAAAGTTTATTCGTTGAATTTTGTTAATAGGGGGTGGGGTAAGATGGGACACCTTTTCATTCTATTTCTCGTCCTATTTGGTAGTAAGCAAAGAACATTCAAAGAATTATAAAACTATGTCCTCACGACTCCCATAGACTGTTGTTAACTGTTTAAAACACGATCAGGATATTTAAATATTACAGTAGGACGGGGGGAGACAGGACACCTTTAGCACATAAGATCCAAATTTTCTGTTCGTGTTTTAAACAATTAACAACGTTCTATGGGAGTCGTAAAAATATAGTTTTATAATTCTTTGAATGTTCTTTGCTTACTACCAAATGGGACGAGAAACAGAATAAAAAGGCGTCCCATCTTACCCCACCCTACTATATGTGCTACTATACATACACTTACTTGATCGAAGTTTTATTATTAAAAACTTTAAAAGACGAACAATGTAACTTTTAAAACGAAAAATGTAAGTATTAGACATGATGTGTCTTTTAGTTAGCGTGTTAGGCTTTTACGTATTCGGACAAGCCCTCAGTAGCGCGATCCCACGTTTGTTTCCGTTTTAGCAGAGCGATAATTAAAGAACTTGCGAATTACGTGTCCATTTTCATCATCATGTTTTATTTTCTATGCACATTTTGTTTCAGCGATGACGTGCGGAGCAAGAATGTAATTTCTATCACCGAAAATTGCCATCTTTATGCTTTAAAGACAGACAATATCTTCCAATTTTTTCACAAGTTCTGTTTCACACACGCATTTTGGTGGCTCTTGCATAGGGAAAGCTCCCCTTTCAAGAAATACTCACCGGGCCCCCCACCGGGCGTGTTTTAGTATGACTCGTAACACCGGGTCCTCACCGGGCCCCACCGGGCCCCACCGGGCCCTGCTCCGGGCGTGTTTTAGTATATTTTTTTCCACCGGGCCCCACCGGGCCCCGCCGGGCGTGTTTTAGTAGGACCCTCGCGATCATATTTTATTTTTTAAGATTTTAACAGTATAGTATAAATAACCTCATTTATTTTACATCTACTTGGTTTTATTGTGGCAATAAAAGTATTTATTAAGATTACCTTATCATATAAATTATTCTTAAATTTATTACAAAAGCCTGGGGGCCTAATTGGTCCAAAACCATTTTCATGGTTATAGTAGGGTGTAACACCTGTCAGTAATGTCCACCGTGTAATTGTTCGCGTTGTTAGAGCTGTTTCCGCGTATTTAGACACACTGTTTGCGATATTCGCGCGTAGCGAGGGACACCCACTGGAATTCGTGCTTATACTGCGGTTGATGACAGCCGATTAGTTTTAAGATTTTTTAAATCAAAGAAAGCAATTCCAGTATGGCATCCCGTAATTAAACTGGCCTATGTTAATAATTTGGTGACTGGACAAAGTTTGTTGTTCATAGCACAAATTACACTGTACCGTATTTATCAGAAAAATCTCAGTGTGGCAAAACTTTTTACTTGCAAATATTTAGGCTTTAATAGTAACAGTATGGTGTTCCTCGTGAAAATCGTTACGGCAATCAGGCTTTAAAAAAAGAGGAAACACGATTGACAAGTTTTTAATTAATCTCTTGAGTTAATTAAAGTTAATTATTATTGCGATCAGGACTCAAGAAAATCGTTGGCTTATAGCAAAAATGCGCTGTTTAGGGCCAGGGGGGAGCAAAAAAATTGTCGTTAAAAGTACATGCAACTTGGGGGCTGATGGGTCTCGTCTTGTTCCAGTCTACCATATATTTATAGATTTATACAACCATATCCTCACAACTCCAAAAATAAACGTTATTAATTTTTCAAAACATTTTTTCGCGATAATTTTGTTTAACAGTGGAGTAAATTGGGGCATTTTCTTTTTTTGTTAATTTGATTAATGTAAATATTTGTTAGTATGAATGCACGTCAAGAAGAATGTGATTGTTCAAATGGTATAGGGCACGTAAAAATAAAAGTGTTCCGCTTTATCTCTCTCTTTACCACACCCTACTAAATTTGCAATAAACGAGTGCTGGCGAATAGTTTAATTTGGTTTGTGTATAGTATGGATACAAAAATAGCGAATAACATTCGATGTTTACAGAAGCGGTAAGTATGTTATGGTTTGGCCCAGGGTTACGTAGAAATACTTGTAAACTTCGTGTTGTTTTAAAAATGACAGATGACGTGTATGCCGTTTTCAGGATATCACGTATTTATGGTAGCGGCGGGTTTTGGCAAATGCTTCCTTGAACCTTTTTTTGCACGGTAGCTATTATATGCCCACAGCAAGTACTCGCATAACTATCATAAGGGCGTCAATATAACTGCTCCAAAGAGTGTGTGTGCTTGGCCAATGCTTTAAATTAAACAATATACTATATACAACAACAAAAATTTTAAGAGATAAAAAAAATGTGATCCACCAAGCGACTTACGCCATCTCCAAGCATGATTCCCACTAGTTGCGTTGCAAACAAAGTTAACACGAAAGAGAAAATAAGTAGATTATGCCCGAAAACGAAAGCGCCATGTCTACAATAGCCACACGATCTGCAAGTAGAGTATATCCAGAGTCTGCAAGTAGAGTATAGAGTGTAACCAAGCCCAAGGTCACGCATTTTATCCAAAACATTATTTATTTGTTTTTTTTGTCAATAAGCGTGTTTTGACAACTGTTGTTTTGCTGTTACTACACTCTAAAAAAGACGCAAAATTTTCAATAAGCTTGGCGCCCTCTATAACTATTAAACTTATACGTGACTGAAGAGACATTCGTATTAATCAATGCCGCAAGTGGGCGCCATGTGCTTTGTCGCAATGTTGTCGCAATCAAAGTCCATAGAAAAGTGATTTCTGGTCGCAATAAGTCGCATGTTGTTTTGTATGGTGTGTCTATAATGTCGTTTCAAAATCAAAGTATCAAACTGAGGATATTTTCGATCTAATAAGGTTTTAAACCTATTCGATTTTGGGTATTAACGCTTTGCTGTTGAAATTCGCTGTCAGTGTTTTATCGTTCACTTGCGTAGTACCGCGGTACTGCTTAATTGATAAGACAGCAGACAGATGCTAACGGCGTGTTAGAAGTTTAGATAACAAGATAAGAGCTGACTGAACGTACATTTTTATCTATGAACTCACAACCAAACTAAATTCTAGCGCCGTGGCTAAGTGGTTTAGGCGCTAACATCGCGACCGAAAGGTACCGGTTCGACGCTCGGTGCTGATACCGATTGACGTATATTATGTTCTTGGGAAAGATGTTTGACATAAGTCCACCATTTTAAGCGCGCGTGCTTTGGACATGACACTTAATTAACAAACATTGCCTTACGAGTGGTCATTAATGGGGCATCAAATTGTGAGCCACTATGATATAAAATCAAAAATTCCCGCAAAGTTGCATGAAATTCAAAATCACGTGTATATTTTAAGACACCCATATTATAACTACTAAAGTTTTCCAATGATGCACAGACAAATTTATTTTTTGTATATCATTCTTTCCTAAATTATTTTATGTCTTTTTATTTTTTTTACTCTTCTTTATTCAATCCGTATTTAAAACACAATAATAAAAATATTACAAATTCACAGCATACACAGTATCCTACCTTATTCCCTGATATAACCATATGAAGTTTTAGTAGAACATGGATGACCCATTTACAACTCATGAGTTTGTATTGCCTGTAACAAAAGTAAAAAATGATGCTGACATGAAACTATGGATGAAATCATCTGCATACAATGATTTTCTGGGGTTTTTGACAATGTTAAACGCAGCAGTAAAGGGTAAACCTTCAAGTACACTATGTCAAATTTCCCCTACGACTCAGGCCCTGCTGGATCTATTAGACACCCTATCACAATGGGTCGACGATTGCCCTGCAATAGAGCAGCCTCAAAGGTTTGGGAACAAAGCATTTCGGACCTGGATGGAAAAAATACGAGAAAATGCGACAAAACTTGTCCAGAATATTCTACCTGAAAATTTACAGCGAGCAGCAGAAGAAGTAGCCGACTATTTAATCAATAGCTTTGGAAATCAAACTAGAATTGATTACGGGACTGGCCATGAGGCATCTTTTGCTGCGTTTTTGTGTTGTTTATATAAACTCCGTCTATTTACCACTGAAGACCAATTATCTCTCGCCACAAAAGTTTTTGTATCTTACCTCAATTTGGCACGGAAACTGCAGAAAACGTATAGAATGGAACCAGCCGGAAGTCAGGGTGTTTGGGGTTTGGACGACTACCAGTTCATTCCATTTATTTGGGGCTCGTCCCAGTTGTGTATGAATCCTGATATAACACCAAAGGATTTTGTCGAGCCCAAAGTTGTAAACAAGCACCATGAAGACTTCATGTTTCTTGAATGTATAAAGTACATAAATGAGGTCAAAACGGGCCCGTTTGCTGAGCACTCGAACACTTTATGGGGTATCAGTGGTGTCCCACATTGGAGCAAAGTAAATTCGGGACTTATAAAAATGTACAAAGCTGAAATGCTGCATAAGTTTCCTGTAATTCAACATTTTCGTTTTGGTTCAATTTTGTCATTTACTGAGTATAAATAGGTAATTAACACAAAATGAATACACACAAAAGCAGTTTGGGATATTATGTTTCGCTTTTTTTTGTTTTTTATATAATAATAAACAAGTCCCCCAAATTTTACCATTGAACTGTGTTACAAGTACTTGCTTTAAACATAGACGAAAACAGTATACACCAATGCAAAAAGATGATTTATTTGTACTTTTTGTTCAAATATTACTAATCTCCTAACAGGAAGTACCATATTACTGTGGAAATGATAGCTGTAACCACTCAGTCTACTGTTACCATTTCTTTATTTGCTAACAGCCATTATTGTAATTAAATATTATTTTTGTTGTAGAGCAATTGGTATTTAGGAACATATTTTGGAATAGTTATGGACACAAAAGATGAAAGCAGAAAAAATCGTTTGGAAATTATTTCAAGACATATAGGAAAAAATGGAAATGGTAAACTATGATTTAAAACTTTTGCAGTAATTTGTATATTTTTATTTTAACTACAAGTTGACAAAGTTAAATTTTTGAACTTCAAAAATATTCTTTGTTCTCATATTTCAAATGTAATATCAGCTTTTAAGACAAATTTCTAAAGTTTGCTGATGTAAAACCTTAAACTTTTCAATATTCTGCTGTTTTTGCTATCAAACGTAGTAGGCTACTCTTGCAAGAACTGTTACAAAATGTCCGAGAAAACTAACAACGTTGCTTTAATGAAATGATTTTTCCCCAAAAGATCATTTCTTCCGCACCATTTATACAGTAATACTTACTGATGTGATTTTTCACAGGTTCTAAGGTATATACTGAACTGTGTTCGGCTGAAAACACAAATATCGTGAGACCGGGTACTCGTAGCATTCCAAGAAGAAGAGAAGAGTTATTAAAGTGGGGAGGATGGGGTTATAATGACTCTATGTTTAAACTCAATGAAAAAGGCAGTGTAAGTTTATTGTATAATTTTCAATATAGGTAAAGTCCTATATCGTAATATGCTTTAGGGATTTAGAGTTGGTGTGTTTTTTCATTATCTGTAGGTTGTCAACTTGTCTCTAACCGCAAATCAAGTATTCTGAATAGGTTTGATTAATGACGCGTCACGTATTTATCAATTATGAACCTCCATTCTAGATATGCTTCACTGGCTCAAGGTACAAACTCAGTGGGCTCGTTATGCCTGAACTGCGTCCCTGGATGGAATCAACGATAGGTATTCATGTTAAACAAAGATCTGAAGCTGTCGCGGAAATTGATTTATCAAAAATGCCGAAACCGATTTTGAACGAAGGGTTTATGAAGGATGTTCACCAAACTGGGATGGAGGTGTCGTCTGATTCAATGGATAGGTGAGTTATTGGGATAGGGTTGATGTCTATGGGGTAACAAGTGGGTCTGTGTGTTCTTGTGACAGATAGGGTAAAATTTGTGGAAATCTTTAAAGAGGTAATAATTCATCGAATTTTAAGTTATATATATTGAAAAAAAAAAAGTCTTCTTGTGACTAACAGAGTAAAATTTGTGAAAAATTTTGAAAACGGTAATAAATTAACAACTTGAATTTTTAAAAAAAAATTTAAATTCAGCCTCAAACTACACAACACTTCAAAAATTCTAATTGAATTTTTTGAGGGAAATTTTAAATTCTGCGTCTACATAAGGCTGATGCATATGGGGTAACAAAGTGTGTCTGTGTTTTTGTGACAGATAGAGTAAAATTTGTGGAAATCTTAAAAGAGATAATAATTCATCGAATTTTAAATTATATTGAAAAAAAAGATCAATTTAAACTTTTTATTTTTTTGAGAAAAATTTAATTTCGCCGCAAACTAAATACAATGAATATTTCAAAAATGAGCAAAATTTCCAATTCATTTTTTCGAGAATTACTAAACTGTGCAACAAACTACAGACTTGTTCGTTCGCATGGCCACACACTTGAGGAGTTATTCTTACTAAGAAAGGGAGAGTTTAACGCACGAGTACCTGATCTTATTGTATTCCCTCGTAATCATGACGATGTTGTGAAACTTGTATCTGCTGCTGTACGCCATAATGTTTGCTTGATCCCTATTGGTGGAGGTATGCTATACTGCTATTGACTTGTTTCTGTTAAGAGGGACTTCTTAGTGCTCCACAACCAATAGCCTACTTATTTTTCCAGTTGGAAATATTTTTTTTTACATGTATTTATATATAAAAAAAAATTATATGTAAACAACAAACAATTTGTTGTTTGTATTTTATTTTTCAACTTTAAAAGTGAATCTGGGTGTTATTTATTAAATCTGATAATATTAATACTAGTTTACAGTTTGAAAAAGGTGTTTTAAAATTAAATCAAGATTTTTAAAATATATAAGAAAAAAAATGGTTTTTAATTTTTTAAAGTAAAAACAGCCACTGGCTTTGTTAAACTTACAATTTGTAGTCTTAACCCATGAATTTCAGGAACCACTGTCACGCTTGCACTTGCATGTCCTGAGAATGAATCTCGTTGCATAGCAACCGTGGATATGACGCAGATGAACCAAATATTGTGGGTGGATGAAAAAAATCTATTGGCTAGAATTGGTCAGTTTTGTTTGGCAGTTAATATATCATTCTTGGTTTTTATGTTTCTCTGTACAGTCTTTACAGTCATTTATAACTTTATTTTAATTAAAAAGAATTACACAAAACATATATATTTATATATATATATATATATATATATTATATGTATGTTTAGTTAAGAAACTAGAAATGGTCAAAGTTAAGTGACACTTTTTCTTATAGAAAAAAAACGAAATCAGAATTTGTTTAGAAGTTGTTTCATTTTTTACAACTTAGAGGGTACATTTACATACAAAAAAAGTTTTATATATTTATATATATATATGTACAATTTTTTTTTACTTTTTTTGGTTATATGTCGTCCATTTTTGCTCTCAGAAGCGGGAATTATCGGACAAGATTTGGAGCGTGACTTGGCAGCCATGGGTTTATGTACGGGACACGAACCCGACTCCATGGAGTTCAGTTCACTTGGTGGTTGGGTGGCTACAAGAGCTTCTGGCATGAAGAAGAATGTATATGGTGGGTCAGGGGTCTATACAAGGGGGTGGGTGGTCATGGGGCTGGGGACATGTTTTAAACAATGAACAACGGTCTATGGGAGTTATCAGGATACGGTTGTACAATTTTGAATGTTATTTGTTTACTATCAAACAGGGAAAAAATGGAATGTATAATTTAAAAAAAATATGGCCAAACCTGGATATCTGTTTTGTGAGTTTTTTTGTAAGTTTTGTGAGTAATTTATGTTTTGTATGTGTTTTTTGTTAGTGGTTCATGTTTCTAAATGTTTTTTTTGTGAGTTTTTTGAGTAATTTATGTTTTGTTTGTGTTTTTTTGTGATTGGTTTATGTTTTGTGAGTGGTTCATGTTTTTTGAGTAATTTATGTTTTGTGAGCAGTTTCAATATTGCGTAACTTTCCAGGTAACATAGAAGATCTCCTTGTTCATGTGAAGATGGTTACACCACGTGGGGTGCTTGAGAAGAACTGCATGGTACCTAGAATGTCAGCTGGACCTGACCTGCACCAGTTCATTCTCGGATCAGAAGGTAATGTTTGCTGAGTGGTTTGCTCCAACCCAGTGGTCACAAATGGGTTGTCCAAATTATCAGCCATACATAAAAAAATTACAAAATTGTTCTAAAAATTACCCACAAAGTAACATACTTAATAACTCAAAATCTGGCACGAGGTGCATTATATTATAACCGGTAAATTTATAAGCCAATCTTTTGTTGTTTTTTCTGGTATAAAACCAAAAAATGTCATTTTTATTGCATTTTTACTTACAGGTACTCTTGGAATAATTACTGAAGTTACTTTGCGTGTACGCCCATTACCTGAATGCCAAAGGTTGGTTACTTCTAAAGTTAACATGAAAATAGCGTGCACAGTTTATGTAACATACCTTTTTTATGTTTTACTCAAATAATAAAGACCATACTCAGTAGAAAAATTTCAAAAGAGACTTTGATCGTATTTTTAAAATCTGCTGAGGTCCATGAGGTAGCACCCAAGTTCTTAGGCCAATTCGGGCCTATATCCCAGGTCTCATGGCGCGCCACGCTGCAGGACCCCACTATTTTAGAATATAGTAGAAGTTATATAGAAGTACATTTGGTAGTAAACGAAGATCATTTAAAAAATTATCAAACCGTATATTCATGACTCCGATAAACCATTGTTAATTCGTTAAATCACGATCAGGAAATTTAAATATTATGTGCTAAAGGTGTCCCATCTTCCCCCACCCTCCTATATATATAAAAAAAATTTAACTTTAGATACGGTTCAATTGTGTTTCCTGATTTCAAACACGGTGTAGACTGTTTAAGAGAAATTGCGCTAAAGCGTTGTGCGCCTGCCTCTATAAGACTAATGGACAACGAACAATTTAAATTTGGACAAGCTCTTAAACCACAGGTATTTAGAACATTGAAAAATAGTTCACACAATTTTATTCTATTTTATTTTGTATTAAGTGCAGGTATTTAAGAAACTATTGTAATTAATATATTTTCTGTGTTTTAAAAAATCTTTAAAAAATTCTTAAAAAAAGTGGTTTAGGTCCCACTACCTTAAAAAAATGCTTGCGTCTTTAAATTTGAGAATCTTAAAAAATTAAACAATTAATATCAAAATTTACGAACTTAAAATTGTTCCAGGCTGATGGAATTTTCTCTTCATTTATTGATGGAATGAAAAAGTTTTATGTCACGAAAATTAAAGGTTATGATCCTTCCCATATGTGTGTGGCCACCTTGTTGTTTGAAGGTAAAATTTTGTAACTTTAAATTAAAAAAATGGTTTAATATCTTGTGGCCGACATTTAGTTTCCGAAACAAAAATATTTTGTTCGTTTTTTAGTGTTTACTTTTAGAAGTTAAAAAAAATAATTTAAAATCTTGTGGGTGACATTTGGTTTCTGTAACAATTTTTTTTTGTTCATTTTTTAGTATTTACTTTTAAAAGTTAAAAAATAATTTAAAGTCTTGTGGGTGACATTTAGTTTTTTGTAACAAATAGGTTTTTGTTCTTTTTTAGTTTTTTACCAATATTTATTTTGTTCAAATATTCAAAAACGTAAACATTTTTTTATATTAATCCCCCAAAAGCAGTTCAATTAATTACCAATATTACACTAATTTTGTGTTTGAGAGTTATTTTTTAGCAGTTTAAATCCAACATGGAGAAAACTGACAATAACCTACGAAAATTACAACGAACCAATTATTTGTTGAGCAAACTCAGATATTTATTCAGTTTGTTTAAACAGGGGATGCTGTCAGTGTTGCGCAACAAGAAAAAGTTGTGTATGAGATTGCTGCTAAACATGGGGGAATGTCGGCTGGGGAAGAAAATGGTCAACGCGGGTATATGTTGACTTTTGTGATCGCTTATCTCAGGTTTGTCAACTTATTTGAGGTTATTGTGTAAACTTTTTGTTGATCTGTGGTATCTATTCAGTGGACTCAGGGCAAAGTTCATATGTGGAAGTTATGAATGTAATGTAACTTGCTTTATCCTCACATTGCTGAAAAACTACAGTCGTTAAACACGGGTGTTCTGTTTCAGACACCTCATGCTTACATGTTACCAAGCATGTTACTTTGTGGGTGATTATATTTTGGGATTTTTTTCTTTTTTTATATGTGGCCGATAATTTAGATAACCCATTAGTGACCACTGGGTTGGAGAAAAATATTAAAAAGTGTTCTGTTTTATGGACCTGGTGTACAATTACACGTTACCACATATATAACTTTGTGAATTTTGAGTTTGTTCCCAGCCATTTAAGGTTAAACAGATTAAATTCATTCTTTGTTGAAACGTGGCTACTTATATTTGCCAAGACTTTGGTTTAGATTAACGTGGCTACTTGTTATTGCAGAGACTGTGGTTTAGATTACGAAGTGGTAAGCGAATCGTTTGAAACATCCGTACCATGGGATAGGGTTGCGGATCTATGTCGCAATGTAAAGGATAGAATCCAACATGAGTGCAAAAATCAAGGGGTATGATTCGTATGAATATGATCCATGATACTAATGTGTAACATAATTTAACAGTGTCAAAAACACAAATTTATTTATATATTGTAGAAGTGTCAAAATCACAAATTTTTGTTAAAAACAAAAAAAAAGGTTTAAATTTTGTGTGTTACTGTACCTGTTTAAATAAACATGTATATAATTATAAACAAAGTAACAACATTGTGTGTAAAAGCCTGGCTCTGAATAAACTATTTTAAGACTGTACTCACAGACCTAACCTCTTATAAAAGGCCCACTCTGGCCTTGTCCTATATCCTACCCCCCTGACATATCTGTAGGAACTCACCTATATAAAATGAATACATGTTGTTAAACTATGGGATATATATTATATATAGTATGGCAGGGGAAGATGGGACACCTTTTCAAGCGATTTTCTTAACCCATTTGCTAGTAAAACAACAAACATTTATAAAACACAACACACATACAGCGTTGTTAATTGTTTAAAACACGATCAGAATTTTTGGATATTACGTGCTAAAGGTGTCCCATCTTCTCCCACCCTACTACATAGTCATTTGATGCCAATATATGTTGTTTAGGTTCGATACCCTACACTGAGCACATGCAGAGTCACACAGACATATGATGCGGGCGCTTGCGTTTATTTTTACCTAGGATTCAAGGTAAGTTAATGCGTCTGTATGCAAGTCTAATTGCTTTTTCGTTAAAAACAAAAATTGAATTTACAATACAAGAAACAAAAAAAGCTTTGTTTGCTTATCAAGACACTGGAACAGCTTCAGCAATTCCAGTTTTTGTTGAAACTAAAAAATACTTTTAAATCAAAAAAGTTCTGTTTGCTTATTCAGACACTGAAATAGCTTCAGCAACTCCAGTGGCAACTATAGATAAGTCTCTCAAGTTTTCGCATACGAATTATAAAAATGCCTGAATCAACCAAAACTTTGGTACATTTATCCACACACTACAATAGCTTCATCGACTCGAATGTTAACATAGCCACTTAACTTGGCTACTTATTATTACAGAGACTGTGCAAAAATGAAAAACAATTTTTTGTACCGAGTTCTATTCGTAATTTTGTGCGTTATTTTTGAGTGTGTGTAATTGTAACGGCGCCTGACTAACTTTACGATTATTTTTCAGTACCGTGGCATTGCCGATCCCGTTAACGCGTACCTAGCTGTTGAAAACGCAGCTCGGGACGAAATTCTCTCCAACGGGGGCAGTATTTCCCACCACCATGGGGTGGGGAAGCTACGTAAGCAATATATGTCTCGTACAGTTACCCCAGCTGGCATAGGGACTGTGAAGTCCGTTAAGGAGTATCTGGACCCCAGAAATATATTCGGTTCTGGAAATATTGTCGGTTAATTCGAAAATGGAAAAGATTGTCGCATTGATCCAAAAATGAAATGCAATTACTTTGTACCCAGTTCTATTCGTAATTTTGTGCGTTATTTTTGAGTGTGTGTAATTTTGCCAACTGGCGTATGAACCCATTAGTAACCATGCTAGCTTAATCGTGTAAAAGTTCCGGGTAACGCTATGCAGTAATGTGTTGAACACTTTATCAATGAAATTGCACCCATAACTAATTATTAATATACTCAAATAAATTGTGGTATGTGTAACTTATTTATCCACGCATGTTTGCGCAATGTCAGACTCCACACACTATAGCGCAACTCTTTCAAGTTCATACTCCTCATTCCACTTAGGAGTTACCATGTGTGTAACTTTGTTAGTGATTTTTTCTGTGTTTATCAAGCTATGGGAGATCTATTAGAAATTCCTGGGTTATGGCAATTATTAGATGTCGGCTCAAGGACACACACAATGTGAAAAGTTTATCGAAATCGAAACACTAGAGCATTTTTGTAGTTGACTAAGTATACACGCACCAACTATATTGCCAGCAATAAGCTTTAAACCCAGAATCTTACAACTCAATTACTATTTACTATCAATCAACTTTTTGTAACAAAGGTCCATAGCTCTGTTTCTGTAATACGACAAAGAAAAAAAGCGTTTCTGAAAAAGGTATTTCTAAACACAAACAACATACACAGAAAACATACCTTTACAAAACTCTTAAAGTTTACTCAACCAATCACTTTATAAACCCTCACAAAAAAGAGACAAAAAGAATTTTAAAAATACCAAATTTAATACAAATGACAAACATATTTTTTGAGAGTCTAAATTCAGACAAATCTTTACTTTGGGTTTAGCTTTATAAACTCCACACAAATGAGACAAAAAGAATTTAAAATATCAAATTCAACACAAAATACAAATATATTTTTTGTGAGTCTAAAAACCAGACGAATATGTACGTTAGGTGTTTGTCCATGTCCTTACCGTACAGAAATACCAGGTATATGTATAAGCTTCCAAAATAACAAACAAAGAGAACTTGATCACGTTGAGGTCTTCCCACCGCTGCAACAAGTTCTTGACGTGTTTTCAACTGGGTGTTCACCAGTCAACTGAAATGCTAACTGAAAAATATATGTATGAATGAATGTAGCTTGCGTTATCCTCGCGTGGCTGGAAAACGACAGTCGTTATAACACGGGTGTTAATACATCTCATGCCAGCTTGCGAGTTACCATGTATGTTACTTTGTGGGTGATTGTTGTAGGTAAAATCGTGTGTAATTAAAAAAAAGTTAGGTAAGCAGCATTATTTTGGACAAATTAGTCAAAATAGGGTGGTTTATTTATGTTTGACTTTCAAATTAAAACCCCTAGTGGTGACCACTGGGTTGGGGCATGGTCTAATACTAACGGTTGGAGAATTCTAGTTAAGTGTCTTGATGGACACAACAGCCACAATGGTAGTAGAAGCTTATTGATCTTGGACAGCACATTTCTATTTTAAAGTGACGGATTCTATAGCATAGTATGCCATGGGACCTGAGATTTCTGAATTTGTAGGCCAGGATCGGGGGAATCAGAATCTTCAGAGCGACACTCGCAGATAAAAAGTGTGAAAAAAATTGTCAGTATAAATAATAATTTAAAAATCTGTATATAAAAGCACGTACTTCCCTTTTTTCGTCATCTTCAGCTTTAAGCAATAACTTTGCAAGTTCATTCAAACATTCGCTGACGTTTGTTCCTAACTTAGCGCTCGTCTCGATAAAATGGGACTTTGTCGACTGTAAAAAAACACAATAAAGGTAAAATATATACGGTAAAAAAATCAAACACATTGGAAGATCCAGACTGTTTTTGAGGTAGCTCCCCCCCCCCTGTACAGACCGTGTCTTTAGGCATACTTTTTTTTTCTATTAGGAGTTTAACTTTAAAAATAGGTAATACATAAATGACTTGTTCGTCTGCTAGGTGTAGCGAACAAGAATTTTCTTCCAATTAAATGTAAATATGTTTTTAACTGTAAGCATATTTTAACAACTGTTGTTTTGTTGCCAAATCCTGTCTTTTCGTTTAAAATATTTATAAATCTTTGTTACCCTAATCTAAGAGACAAATAAAAGGTAATATTATTATTTTAACACTTTAAGGCCTACAAGAGGTAATACTAGGCTACGCAAGGATTTCTCAAACTGCATATTACAGAAAAGGGTTCAAGATGCGACCTTTTACAAATTAGCAAATAAATGTTTAGGCTTGTGCTACATTCAATTGTAAATTGTCTCCAGCCCCCTATAATTTGACCCTTTGATATAACCTATTACCCAAAAATTTTCCCAAACCATTTCTCAATAAAAGTACAAACAAAATATTAGATTGTTACCGCTGCTAATTTCTTTCCTTGTTCTGTGGAAACACATTTCTTTCCGTATCTTGCGCTTGTTTCTCTCATGTCGAATTTATTTCCGCATAACATGGTTGGGAGAGGACGCCCTGCCCCTTCCTACGAATAACAAGATAAATTTAATCTATTATTTGTGGGGAAATTAATGAGTTGTATGGAATAGTACTACAGGGTAATATGGGATACCGTTAGCACCTAAATCCAATATTTCCTAATTGTGTTCTGAACAATTAACACTGCTCTTAACTTCTTTTAGAGTCGCAAATATATAGTTCTGTTACACACATGGTAACTAATAAGCTGGCATGAGGTGTATGAAACAAAACAACCGTGTTATAACATGTTTTCATTCTCTTTCATTGTTTAATTTGTTAGTAAACAAAGAATATATACAGAATAATGTAAGCGTAGTTGTCAACTCTAAAATAACTTTGTTAATTGTTTAAAATCCATCAAGAAAATATGGAATTTATGTGCTAACAGTATCCCATCTTATCCCACAGTATTATAACTAGTTTTAAACCTTGGATGCATGATGTGTAAACTTATACTCTGTATAATAGAGTTTAAAGCACGAAATAACCAAGACATAACGTTGAGACAAGTAAATTATGACCATTTTAAAGCTTGAAAGTTAATGTCATACTTGACATAGTGGTTTTAAAACATCAGACATCACTCGTTTAAGTGTCATTTACTGAACACATAAGTATGTAAGTGTATTGTATACGACTGGTGGTTCAATGGTCGATACAAATAGTAGATTTGGAAACCTAATAGGCTTATTTCAGCGCATTTATAGTATGGTGTGTATATTATTATATAGTAGGGTGGGGCAAGATGGGATATTTTTTTGTCCCATTTGATATTAAACAAAGAATTTTATAGTTACATAACCATAACCAACAACTCTAAAAGAACTCTGTTTATTTAAAAAAAAACAGGAAATTTAGGATTTGGGCCAACATCCGGATGTCGTCTTACCCCACAGTATATTATGGTGCAGTGAGGGTAATACATGACAAGTAATTTATACACCTGAACGCCAACATAAGAAAACCATTCAATCTTCAAAAATACTTTCAAAATGATATTGAATTACATTTTGCATTTTAAGAGCAATCATATAACTATAGAGATTGGGGTTCATTATATTTTCTCGTCCCATTTGGTGGTAAACAAAAAACATTTAAAGAATTATTAAACCGTATCTTCACGACTCCCATGGACCATTGTTAATTGTTTAAAACACGATCAGGATATTTGGATATTATGTGCTAACTGCTAAAGGTGTCTCCCTACCAACACGCAATGAAAAAAAACATTGTTAATTGTTTAAAACACGATCAGGATATTTGGATATTATGTGCTAACTGCTAAAGGTGTCTCCCTACCAACACGCAATGAAAAAAAGTGTAGAAAATCGTATTTTAAAAAGCGTGTCTACTTGATATTTGCAGTTTTACAAGCACGGATAAATATGAAAGAATCTTCGACTCACCACAACCGCTGACATCCAGTCTCTGACATTGATGAATGAGTTTTCGTAAGTACAGTCGTACAACAACAACACGCCGTCTGCACGTCTGTAATATTCAACTCATTGGTCAGTAATAGGTTAAAGTTAAATGAATAAAGGAACGTAACTTGTTTATCCTAGCGAGATGGCGGGGCAACGAGCGTCGTTTATAACACGGGTGTTCTGCTTTATACACCTCGTACACACATATCAATATATTCCAACCGTCGTTCGCAAAATTAAGTTAGATTGAAAAAGTGTCCCATCTACGCCCAGCCTACTATTTCTTGAGCACACTAGTTGTAAGTGTTTTTTATACACCATTGTGCCAGCTTATCACGTATTTAATTTTGTGGCTATGGGTTGGGGACAGGCGCTAACCAATGAGCCATGGAGCCATGGAGCCAGAGTTTAGTATTATTAACACCAGTTAAAATTTCACCATAGACACATATGCTGATTTAATGCTTAACAATGGGTTCAAAAACAGTTTATATTTTATAAGAGCATTTGATCGTATATGCCTAAGTAAATAACCACTGGATTTCAGCCGGAACTGGAATTTCGTTCCGGAATAAATATAATAAGTTTACCGGAACGGTATTTCAGTAGTTGCGAGAAAGTTTAAACATAAATTTCCTCAAGTTAAGTTGCCTTGATTACTTAATTGAATGAATGTTACACATTTATCCTCGTGTGACCGAAACGGCAGTCGTTATAACACGGATGTTTTGTTGCATAGACCTCGTATACTCAAATAAATATAGGGTGGGGGAAGACGGGACACCTTTAGCACATAACATCTAATTATCCGGATCGTGTTTTAAATAATTAATAACGGTCTATGAAAGTCGTGAGGGTACGATTTTATAATTAATTGAATGTTTTTTTTGTTTACTACCAAATGAGACGCGAAAATAGATTGAAAATGTGTCCCATCTTCCCCACCCTACTATTTTTTGATCACAATAGTTTAAATTCAACACCGAGTAGAAACAATTCAAAGTTCGTATACCTGAAGTAAGACTTAGCAATACTTCGAAATCTTTCTTGGCCAGCAGTGTCCCATACCTGTATTGTGATTGGTTTTTCGTCGACGGTTATCGTCTTTGTGTGCGAGTCAACACCTGAATCCGACAATATAGGTTAAATATTACAACCTACGTCTAACCTAAAATTTACTTGTGTATCTTTTCCAAAGCAAATATTAACCATTTCGTTTTAGATTTATTTATAAGGCGTAAAATACAGAATTTATAGCCTCGAATTAGAAGATAAAAGGCGTATACAATGTTAGCATTTTATAATGAACTGAATTGTGTAAGATTGTCAAATTTCTAAAACCTTGCCGAAAATTTAACGAATTTTTTTTTGACGAAAAAGATAGTTTGCATTAATACCAGTTATATTAAAAGCATTCACGCAATAATACAAGTAGCACTTACCCAAAGTAGCTGTCATGCTAGACTTGAACTCATTCTTGCAAAGTCGCATAAGCAAGCTAGTTTTTCCCACACCTGAGTCACCAATTAAAATCACTTTATACACACGGTTCGTGCCGTTTTCCTCCATTTTCCGAGCTTATAATATCACTAATACCTCTTTACGTTTTCTCAGCAGCAGAAACAGATTGTTGTTCAATACTAATCAAATTAGCGCCGATAACACCCTGTACATTTATACGACATATTGCCTGACATTTGTAAATACGAGCCTGTTTTCGCTACAACCCTTAACGGCACTTAACACACACAAGTGTTTGCGTCAAACGTTTCAAATCTACAACTAAACTAAACCAACCCAAAAGTCGACCCGGACACAAAGAAATTCCCGATGTACTAATCCAAACAAAATGTGACGCTCTGAAGTTTTTATAACATTTGACATTTAGAGACACAGAAAATGCTGTGTATATATGCCACATCTGCAAATGCTATTCTTAATCTAATTTACATTAGCGTATTTATCCACGCACTGCAATTGTACGACCACTATCACAAGTCACCTTTTTTTGACAAACAAGAGTATAATATAGTAGGGTGGGAGAAGATGGGACACCTTTAGCACATAATGTCCAAATATCCTGATCGTGTTTTAAACAGTCAAAAACGGTTTATGGGAGTCGTGAGGATACGGTTTTGTAATTCTTTGAATGTTCTTTGTTTACTACCAAATGTGACGGGAAAATAGAATGAAAAGGTGTCCCAACTTCCCCCACTCTACTATAATATCAAACTATTTAGTTAGTTCTGTTTATCGACACAAACAAATAGCTAAACTTACTGTAAATAAACTACAAATTTCCTAACTAAATGTCCAAAACAATAATATTTAAAAGTAGGCTATATTTATACCTTTCTAACCTTTTGTACCGAACACCCAAATCCAGCGTGTGCAAATATACGATTATTTTATCTGACTAAACAAAAACCATCTAAATTGAATTAAACAATCGAGTTCATAAACCACGCGAAAATAAAAATCCAAACAAAAATCGTAAAACCAATACAAGAATAAAACTGAAATTAACTACACAGTAAAAAATGCGAAAATATTTAAAATACCGATACAGTTTGAAGGTAACGACGAAATTCAAGTTCGTAAAAGTGCATTTGTTGAATATGCTTCTTTACGCATTTGAGTTCAAATTCATTTGCATTGAATGTGCCTGTGTTATTCGAGTTTGGTCAAAATTCCAGGCGCGCACAGTTACACGCGCGGGCTGGTATTTGTAAGATCCGATATTAACATAAAACAAACCAACACGGCCGTTATAACCAGAATTTTCGCGCACACCGTCTTCGTGTCGGCTGTTTTTGCCGGGCCGACCAAATACTTGGCGAAAGTACCGGTTAAAGCGCTAATTTCGTGCGCTACGCATACGAATACGAATGTGCTTACTAATAAGTTTAACATAGGCCATTGAGGTGATGTTATAACAAGGATTCCCTTGGTATCTGCTGCAAGCCATATGTGGTACTGCCCGATGAATAACTGGGAAAATAAACTGATCTCAAGATGTGCTTACGTATAGTACTGTGGGGTAATACGGTACACCATAGGGGCGACGCGGGACACTATTGTTTAATTTTTTTTCCGGTTTTGGTAGTAAACAAAGAATATTTACACAATATTATAACTGTAGCTCCCCTCCACCAAGACTTTAAAAGATAATTGTAAATTTAAAACACAATGAAAAAAAATGCAATTTAGGTGCGAATACTATCCCGTCTTACCCCACAGTACTAGAACAAAAATGTTTTAGTTATGCTTCCAAATTTTAATTTTTTTTATTTTTATTAATATTTTACTAAAAAAAGATTAATTTAATAACTCACCAAAGTGTATAATAATTACCACACAGTATTACGAAACAATAACAACTAAAATATATTCGCAATCAACCATAAACAAAAATTACCTCTAAAGATATTTTCCCGAACCAAGCAAAGAAAGAGCTGTAACCTGCTCTCAGATAACCAGGGATATTACGAATCAAAATAAATGCACTTATCTGGAAGTAAATTAATTTTAGTTAGGAAAAATATCTGGAATTTGAAAAATATAAAAATAGTTTATAAAATTTTTTTGGAAATATAAAAAAAACTAAATAAGTTTTGTTATTTAAATTAAAATAAATGCACTTATCTGGTAATTTTTTTTCTGGTAAAAAATGTTTTTATGTTTATAAACTTACAGGAATAAGCGATGCAAATGAATGAACTTCGTTACAGCTCTGTTTGTCACTGCATTGTAATGCCCATACCGAGTAAAACTGAAAAAAATAACAAAAAAAAAACGATGTTAATTGTTAAAAAAAAAAGAGCGATGTTAATTGTGTCAAATATTGGATTTAGGTAATAACGGCAACCCAACTTCCTCCACAGTACTATAAGAAAAAATGTTTAGTTTGCTTTTAAATTTAAAAAAAGTTATATTTTATAAAAAAATTAATAAAGTTGTGTTTTGGAACAAAAAAATTAAAAAAAGTTTTGTTTTACTAAAATAAAATAAAAGTCATATTTAAAATAAAAAAGTTATTACCTTATTCCAAGCCAGTTTAAGTTACATTCAACTTACCAAAGTGCATGAAATAGAAGCAGTCACTGCAATTAATGAAACTTTGGTTGAAAGTAAACAACCTTGCCTCGAATCATCAACAATTGATAATCTGTTAATTGTAAATCGTTATTAACACACATATATAATTTTTTTTAATAAAACAACAAGTATTTTCAAAAAAACTTGCAAACCTAAATAAACATTTTATATAACTAAACATAATTTTTCAAAAAAAGAAACTGCAAAACTAAAAATATATTTAAACTAACTAAATAAAAACTTTACAAAAAAATGCAAAACTAAATAAATATTTCACAAAAAAACTGAAAAACTAAATAAAAAAAACATTTTACAGAAACTGCAGAGCATGATTAATTCTCAATGTACATTTATTTACATTACCTCTTGAGGATAATGTATCCGAATGCAAATACAGCTCCATGTAGCATGGCAAACCTATCTAAATGACATCGAAACCACCATTCTCGTACCATGCCTGGTGGTAACTCAAATAAACGAATGACCGGCCACCAGGAAAACATAGATTCAAACAACTCCTGGAAGTAAATATGTACATGAGAAAATGGGTGTCTGATATTGGAGAATCTTTTATGCGAAAAACGAGGTTTTGTATGAATGTAACTTGCTTTATCTTTATGTGACGGAAAACGAGTTGTTTTATCACTAATGTTGGTTTCATACACATTGTTCTGTGCCAGATTTTACGATTTATGTAACTTTGCGGACATGTTTTGTTTTTATATTCTACTAAAATACTTGTTAAAAATTTAATTTTGTACAATCTTACAATTTAGAATTTTTAATATTAAAAGTTTGCCAAGCTGTCCTACAGGCAGGAATAAAATTGGAAAACATTGCAATAATATTTCAAAAAAAAATTTCACTGAAAAAAAATCCAAACACCTAAAAAAATATTCCAAAAATATTTAAAACAAAAAAAAACTGCGAATATTCTAAACAAAACAAAAATATCTACCAAGAAATATTATTTAAATCTATAAGTAACATATACCTGTGACAGAAACACAAGCACTATAGTGAACAGTAGAAGACTTAACTTGGCGCACATTACGAATATTGGGGAGGTAAAAGTAACTTCCTTTGTTTCGCCGTCACCTGGTATGTAAAAGTGTCATTAAAGTGGTATGTAAAAGTAATAAGTTTAAAATTCAATGTGGTCTTTTGGTAAAAACTAAATTTGCATGTGGGCTGTTGCATCTTAGTAAAAAGTAAAGTCATTGACCAGAAGCATCTGTGATTTGAACATTCTGAAATCTTTACAATTTTACAATTGAGAAAATTTTACAATTTACAACTTAAATTTTTAGAATTTTCATAATTGTCTGATATTTACTAAGCATTTGTGAAAAGCCTAAAAAGGTCCAGACTGCAAACAATTAAACAAATAATACTTCTACTTAGACCGTTTTGGACAAACAAGACAAAAAAATTAGAGGAGATGTTTTCTTACCAAAAACTTTACCAAAAACTTTTTTTTATTTGGGGGTTTGTAAACCCCCAAACCCCCCTGTCTACGCCACTAGTTATTTTTATTCATTTAACTTACTTAAAGTTGTTTCTTTATTCGTAGCAACCATATATGCTCTTGGCCACAAAGCCATGAAAAAGTAAAGCACAAGAAACCAGAACGAACACATGGGAACAAAGTAATAGAACTGGTACGAGCGATCCATGGTAAGACACAACATTACAGTGAGGAAATTTAAACGAAACATCACCTGCGAAAATATATGTAATATATATATATATATATATATATATGGGAATATATTAATATATAAATATGTATAGTAAGGTGGGGGAATATGGGACACCTTTAGAACATAATATCCAAATATCCTGATCCCGTTTTAAACAATTAACAACAGTCTATGGGAGTCGTGAGGATATAGTTTCATAAATCTTTGAATATTCTTTGTTTAATACCAGGTAGGACGAAAAAATAGATTGAAAAGGTGTCCTATCTTCCCCCACCCTACTATATGTATATATTGCCTGTTTTAATCAGTAAACATTGGCACCATATATATATATATATATATATATAGACGCCAAACCTGGGGTGGCAGGGTAGGCAGGCCAAACTTGAAATTGTCTGCACTAGATTAATCAGTAAACAATAGGAATTAAAATACTAGATATATAGCACAGTATAGTATAGTGCTATATTGTGTCTAATTATTTGTGCCTCCCCTGCATTTTTAAAATTTGGATATATATATAAATTATAATAGCCTTGATTTTAAAGTAAAGAAAAAAGGGATTTTTGAAACCTAAATTTGTTTTATTTGATTTATATAATAAAACTGTTGTATTAAAAAGCATCTTACCCCAAAAACTCGATGTACCCCAAAGTCACCCTTGTTCCAGAAGTAGGAAAAGTGTCCGTACCCGGTCATGAAGAGATACATGGCTACCAGCAAGCGAACATGCATGTATATTGGTACGTTCTATTAATTTGTTCAAAAATTTATTAAAGTAAATATTTTTTTTAATAATTTAATATAACATGAAATTATTAATTTAAAATACCATTAAATTTATTAATTAAAAAAAAATATAAAATTTATTAATTTAAATACTTTTTGATTAATTTGAAAAACATGAAATTTTATTGATTTAAACTTTTTTTGGTAATTTAAAATAACATGAAATTTATTAATGTAAATAATTTTTTTATTAATTTACAATAAAATCAAAGTTATTAACTTAAAATAACATGAAACTTAATAAAGTAAATAATTTTTGATTAATTTAAAATAAAATGAAATTTTATTGATTTAAACTTTTTTTGTTAATTTAAAATAACATGAAATTTTTATTTAACACCAGCCTTACCACAGAAGCCCCTGTAACGTGGTAAATAAGAATAACGAGTTGCATCCACCCTTTCCATTCGTCTGTTTGGTCCCGATTCAAAAACACTGGTTGTTTTGTTGAATCAATTCCAAATATACCAAGGAAAACAATATATAGAAGGGGTAAGAAGAAACGTGTGTTCGTGTAATGCTTGTTGGACTTCATGAAAACATCAGTCCTGTGATGTCATAATTGAAATTGTTATTTAACATGTTAGTAACACTGAATGGGAATTTAGTTGAAAGTCATTTTTTAAAGCGAATTTTTTTTTAAATAAAATAAGCAATATATATATATATATATATGTGTGTATTGTATACACACTTATTTTCGTTTGATTTTATTTGTACTTTAAATGTCATTTCTAAAACTAAAAGAAAGAATGTTCAATAAAATGAACAATATATATATATATGTGTTGAATAGCCTCTACACTTATTTTTGTATTTAAAACTAATTGTATCTGTACTTTCAAAAGAAAATATATACTTTTTTGCAATAAAATTTTTTAAGAAACGCCCCCATTTTTTAAGAAAACAAATTCATAACTAAAAAAATGCGCTACCCATTTCAATATACCTGTCGCATATGTAGAAGTAAAATAATATGAGTGACATCTTAGCAGCAGCATACGTAAGCTCTGCTATGATATTATGGATGCTGTCTTTGTTTTTGGCTACCTCATCTTCATTGGTTGGGGTGGGTTTACCAATGCGTTGGATTCGAATTCCAACAGCCAGGAGAATACTGTTAGGGAGTAAAGCGAGTTAAATGTAAGAGCGTATATTGCGTGACATAGTGAACAATTTTTGGCTGTTTTAAGAATTAAATTTGGTTTAAAATAAAGTTTGGATTCGAATTCCAACAGCTAAGAGAATGCTGTTGGGAGTAAAGCAAGTTAAATGTAAAAGCGTTCACTTGTATAAAATGCATGCCATAGTAAAAATACTCCCATAGACCGTTGGTAATTGTTTAAAACGCGATCAGGATATTTGGGTATTTGGTGCTAAAGGTGTCCTATTTTCCCCAGCCTAATATACCGTCGGGTACTATGTGATTATCCCATACTATATCCCATATTTCTCAAATGTGTTTTAAACAATTAACAGCGCCCTTTTAAAGTCATAAGGCTACAATTATATAGTTCTACAAATAAAAAAAATGTCCCATCTTACCCCAACCTATTAAACGCATAGTTAAAAGTATTTTAAACTAGCATATGTGATACTCACAATATAAATCCCAATACTGCCATAATTATCTGGACAATAGTTAAAGGGTCAGGTTTTCTACAGCAAGTCCCATCTGTGGCATGCGTCATTTGGTTGCATAGTAAATTTAAAAGGATACTGACGTCCTGAAGAAAAAAGGCAATTTATTTCTGTTGGTAGCAAAATAATGGGAGGGGGACTGTTACATATTGCTCTCTAGCGACACAGGTGTTTGTGCTGGCAAAAAATGATCAATTAGACTTTTTTTTTTTGAAAATTTGCTACAAGGTTGTAGTTTGATTTTTTAATGATGTCATCTAATTTTGAATGACATCATTAGAAATCTTGTATTTATGTGTAACTTGGGTTTTTAGGTAAAAAATACATGCGGAATTTAGTGAAAAGTTGATTCCTGGTTTGTTGACTGCCTTAAAAAAATAATTTTTTTGCTTTTGACTATGAATACTCACAATATCTGTTATATCTTTTCCCAGGTGTAAGCCATCAACTGATTTACTAATCTTTGCACCAGCCAGATCAGCCAAGGACCTAATAACTGGTATTTTGCCATTTGCATGGAATACTTCCATAGCCACAGCATTGTATTCTGATATCAATTCATTTGTGATGGAGCTACGAGCATTTGAGAGTTTGTTTTCATTTACAGGATCTATGGAATAAAAAAATCATATTGTTTTATAATAAAAAAAAATTTAAAAAATTTTTGAAACACATTTTTTGTAAAAAAAACAAAAAAATCTATAGAAAAAAAATGTCATGTTTTTTTAGGACTTTTAATTATGTCAATACTAGCTTTAACATAAATGCCTACCAAAACTTAAATGTGTTGCCTAAGGAGTAAGGACATATACACACAATGGTGGCAGCATCAAGCCTTGAACCCAGTACTGTATAGTTAACAGGTAAGCACTCTTAACCAATGTAACAAACAGTACATATATACCCACTTTTGTATAAAGTATATAAGGCTTTTTAAAACTGTTTTCATTTTATCAAGAATGAAATTTGCGCAAGAAGAAAAACATATATATCTACATATATACAATATAAGCCTTATATTTAAATTATAATTTCTAAAACTCATTAACTTTTTAGTCATATTAAAAAAATACAACTGATTTAAACTGCTGTTATGTATAAACTATAGAAATAACACAGTAAAGTACAATTATGCAATAGGTAGTATGATTGGTCAACTTTAAACTGTATAAAGTACAAAGTACAGAAATCATTAATTTAATATTGTAGCAAAACTAATACCTTTGTCCAGTGTGTTTAACTACAACTTTAAACTATAGCAAATTTTTTTATTTTCATGCAACATTTTTCATGATATATTCATTAAAAAGATAACCGTTTTACCAAAAAAACATGGCGTTTTACCTTTTTCCACCTAATTAAAATGATAAAGCAGAGGACAAATCTACTGATTATAATTTATGTTTTATTTGCACCTCTAAAAACTTCTTGTCCCACAAGTTGTATGTAAATACTAAAAATAACTGCTATACAGGAAAAAAGCATATGCAAAATAGTAGGCTGGGGAAAAACGGGACACCTTTTCATACTATTTTCTCGTCCCATTTTTTAGTAAACAACAAACATTTAAAGAATTATAAAACTGTATTCTCACAACTCCCATAGAACGTTGTTAATTGTTTAAAACAACATCAGGATATTTGGATATAATGTGCTAAAGTGTCCCATCTTTCCCCACAGAACTATATACCGCCATAGTTATAAAGCAATATCCAACCTTGTAATATCCAATAAACTTTGGTGCCTTTTTGCATAAGGGAGTCCATATTCAATTTTAACTTAGTTAGATTGGACTTAAATCCCTCCACTCCTAATGGTGAACCAGACGTACGTTTCATAGTGTGCTGAAATAATAGATTTACGAAATTAAATTTTAACAGTGTTTCAAGATGTTTTTTCTTTTTTTAACAGTGTTGCCAGAAGTTTGTTTACTTAAGTGTTTCGAAATGATTTTTTTCTATTTTTATGTTGCTGTTATGTTGAACTGTTTTAAAAATTTTGCCAGGTGTTTTTAACTTTTTATCGTGCAGTGTTACCAGATTTTTAGTGTCGTCCTATGTTATTCTAATCTTTTTGTTATTCTATAGTTATCATGCACTATTTGAGGAAATTAAAAATTAAGTATAAAAATTAAATACCTAAGCTTACAGTTAAACTAGCACAAACTAAAAGCTGTATGACTGTATTATTTAAAGAATATGAGGGTTTAATATTTAGACTAACTCGAAAACCTTGTATGGGTTATGAGACTACACCATTAAACTGGTTTAGTGACCTAATTGTTTATGTATATTAGTAAAAACATGCATAAGCACAACTTTAAAGTAGTTTTGTGTGTCTATAGGACAGGACAGGTATACATTTACTAAAAACACAATGGTTTTGTACAATTTTAATAAGAAGTTAAGAACTTTTTCAAAATAGGTAAATTTCGCTCATATAAAATTGATAAAAATGCTTTAAGTCTATTCCTACTCTAATTTCATGGGGGATTGGGTTTTAATAGTGCATGAACTGTGTCACCACGTCACATGTTTTAAATTTCTTATAGTCCCCCACTCTACTATATATAATATATATAAGTAAATGTAATTGTATTGGCACAAATTTATTGCAGTTTTGTGTCCATTGGTATAATACATTTACTAAAAACACACACTTTTCGCACAATTTTACTAGTAACCTATTCAAAGTAGGTAAAATTGTAAATTTATCCCTATCTTAATACTGTGTATAATTGATTAATAATACTGGTGCAGGAATCATACTTTGTGTTTGTGTTATCATACTTACCACTCCAGCAGATTGAAACACCACCATGGGTTTACCTTCTTCCTGTTAAAGAACGAACAATAATCTTAATCGGAACACGAGCACAATGCATATCAACTATTCTAAGACACAATGGTAAGACACCATAATGCTTCTTGGTAACCAACAAAGTAAATAAACAAACCAGGCACATAAGATATAACAGACAAATGATGTGCTTTAATAGTTAATTCCACAAACAGAACACATATTTTGATAGCAGAGTCTAGAAACTTTAACACATGTTATATCTACTGGTACTGGTACAGTGTAATGAGCCAACTCTGGCCTAAATTCTAGGTTTTATAAGAACCTTAACCTCAAAGAATAGTATATGCTGTCAATAACAATATAAATTGAACAGTATGTATATGTATATATATATTCTTAAATACCACTGTTAAAATATTAAGCAAAACATGCGCAGATAATTTATTTTAAAATTAATGAATACAAATATACAAAGTGCCTTTACTTTTTAAATAGAAAGTTTTCAAAAGAAGATTTTACAAAAAGAAACATTTTATAATAGTCTGTGTCGCATGTACTGCCGACTGCAAAATCATAAATAAAACAGTAACCTTTTCAAACCAGACAGTTTAAACTCTAAATTAAACATATTTTGTAGCTTAGGTGTTTGAATGTTTAATGAATGCAAATTATCAACCCAAAACAGTGACTTAACTTATTAACAGAATTAACTATATGAGTTTACACCAACCTTTAACCAGTTGTTATAAAGATCAATTGCGGATGCATTAGGTTCTGGGCGCCACAGGAATTCCTAAAGAAATAACATGACATTGATGTATGAAGTTAAATGAACATAAGGTACATTGTTCTCTGTACAGATATAATGTGTTTTAACCAGCAAGAAAAAGCATTCATATATATTTAAAAACATACTTTTAAACTGTTATTTATTATTATGTGTGACCATGGGTGCCAAGCCTTTTAGAATGCAGGGAAGGCAGAGATGTGCTATCCCGTTTTCCTACACCCTACTATATATATATATATATATATATATATACAAGGAGAAATATAAGTGGATAAAATTTTACTTACCACATTCAAATTTCCACTTTTGAATGGGATATCGAAGTGCTGAGATACATAAAAGTATTATGTAAGCAGCAAGCATACATGATTAATATATATATTATATATATATATATATACTGTCATTACATAAATATATATATAATAGATATAAAGCACGGTCTTACTTACACCACATCTGATTAAAAAATATTCGAAAATTACGAATTACCAGCACAGTTCTTAAACTTAAACGTGGACAAAGTATAAAACACATTAAAAGCCTTATAAAGCAACAACAAAATATTCTATATTATATATAGATATATTATTCTGCATTTTCAATGTGTAGAATAGGGCTAATATCTGTCGAGTCACTCTTTATGCCTACATGCTATATATAGGCCCATACTTTTTGTATAGAAGTGTATCACCCATAACGAACCAAACCCTGTTAAAGACCACACCCATACAGAAATAGAACCCACATTATAGGAGTAAGAAAAATAAGATTAGATTTACCGCTTTTGGAATTTCTTCAAACTTTTCGGAGGAAACAAAATTGACAAATGAGTAAAATAATTCCCTCTGTCGAGAATCCCCAACAAAAGCTACTTTCCGATTTGCCAAACACTTTTCCGCTTCACTGAACAACAAAAAAAAAGAGTTTAATTTAGGGCATGGGCGTAATGTTACAGGTGCCTAGAATGACATTTCTTGTTTTACCACTAAATTTTATATTGTAAAATATATATATTATCCTGGTTCTACATGTCTATACGAAACAAGTCCAATGTATAGGCTACTATATAAGCCATGTTAAACTTAAACAATAATAAATTCCCTATGTTTGAATTATAGCTATGTAACAAAAAATAAAATAATTTTTAAAATGTTACCCACTTCATTTACATTAATGTTTTAACTACACAATTATAATTGAATAGGTGTGATTGTTAAACTGGGCTGTGCTTTAATTGAGGAATATAATATTTATAAATTAGGAATAAATGGTTTATAACTTGTTTTTGCAAAGGTGAGGGGTTATTTTTTATACAAATGAATAAATATATATATAAATATTAAAATATATAAGTTATTCGGCAAGTATTGTTTCATAATTTCACTCATTTTTTTTATTTTATGATTTTTTAGTAAAGTAAGTTGGAGGTTTTGTTGGCATTGTCAAGTAGGGCAGACGTACAACATATAAAAGTAAAGAAGCATTGTAATAGGTCTATGCAGGTAAAATACCCACAATATACAGGTAAAATACCCATTACCCACAATATACAAAATATGGGCTATGCAGATAAAATATTTTTTTTTGTCAAAAATCCTAATTGTTTCAACTTTTAACACTAAAAACCACTCGAATTCATTTTAATAAAAGAATAAATTTCACAGTCAGCTTTATGAATTATTAAACAGACAAGAAATAATTATAGGAGTTACATAATACAGTAGTCTTACAATGCATATATGCACACAAATATCAGATTACTTTTTTTACTAAGACTAATAAAGAGATAATCAAGTCACATGTTATTACTTACTTTATTAGCTTCAACCCAGTGGTCACTAATGGGTTGTTCAAATTATCAGCAATACATAAAAAAATAGAAAAAATCCAAAAAAAATAATCACCCACAAAGTAACATACATGGTAACTCGTAAGCTGGCACGACGAGCTAAACCCATATAATAACGACTGACGTTTTCCGGCCACGCGAGGATAAAGTAAATTACATTCATTCATTCATTCATGCAAAGGGGCCTAACGTGGGTATGTATGCATGTCCTACCTACACCTAATACATAACTTTTTAAAAGTCAAGAGACCCATAGGTTTTAAAAAATAAAAGGTTATGCTGGCGAAAGCATAAACATTTTTTTTCTTGTCGCATTATTTGCTTTTATTTGGGAAATAGACTAATCATTGCACTATCACCACTATATAGTGGTTATTTTAAGACATGCCTACTCATGTTAGGTGCCTATGCCCAAAAACCAACTATAACGATATGCGAATAATTTAGGAAAACTATGTACAGTAACAGCTTGAATGGCAATAACACACAAATTAAAGGTAGTATTTTAACCATATGGCTATAGAGCCCTGGTTTTTCAAAGATGTTAGCATTTGCTCTTACTTTTTCTTATACTTGTGCAACATGCATCCAGATGGTTGCCACACACCTTCATCTAGCCAAGTTCCCCCATCAAGTAATCTTCCACATGTGTCTCCACCTGTGTTAAAATAATAGACAGGTAATCCTATTTCAGTGTACATTTATTAAGACACATCAACCAAATAGTAACATACATGGTAACTGGTAAGCTGCCACAAGGTGTATGAACACCGTGTTATAACGAACAAGCAAGGATAAAGTAAGTTATATTCGTTCATTCATACATTCACCAGCGAATGCTTATACAGCATGCACAAACATAGGACAATTTAAGATAAACATAAACGAAATGAAGGCCAGGTCAGGCAAGTGGCATAACAGTCACTTCGTTCCATAGTTTGCCACACATAGACAGTCACGTAAAAATGAGAGACATAAACATACAATGAAAAGTGACGTAAGTGACCGACTGTAAACACATTATCATTAACATAATTACTTAAATAATAATATGCAAATTTGCAATATATAATTGCCAGTGACTTTTTAATAAAATATTCAGACGCTTTGGTAATTTCGTAGGTTGAGGTAAGATGGTCCATATTTTTATTCTCTTTGAAAAAAGTTTGTTTTTTTTAAGACAAAACTTGGTAATCCTTTAGCTGGTGGCCAAAATTCATGACGGCTCATGTGGAAAATACGGTGACGCAGCACGATTTCGCGCATTTTCCAAGTTAAAAAAAAAATTGGACAGGGGGTATCAGTGAGACCTAAGAAACCTTTTGAAACCAAAATTTTAGGTGGCCAATAGCTAAAGGATTACCCAAAACTCTCATATCACAAAATTTAATACATTTAGTATATAAAATAAAATTGTTTAGATTAGGCCAGGTGTATACTTAGTACAATACCTGCATCATAAAGTTGCATCAGATGAACAATGATCAGAAGTACAACTAACGGAAAAGCAATCTTCTTAAAAGCAGTAATGTTCACATGTTTTGTAACAGAACTAAAAGCCATTTTTATCTTTTCATCCATAGAGAATAATAATTCACATTTCTTGGAAAAACAGCCAGGAAAATATGTAATGTATTAAACACCTAAAATTCATAAAACAGACTTTAAATTTAATGTAGTATGTCAACGGGTAATAATTAAAGAAAATTCACGTGTTATTAACAGCGTAAGTCTCACATGTAACTATAATGTCACGTGCAGCCAAGCCTTGCCAAGCCTACTCAATTGAATTAGACGCCGTTACTTAATCATCAACCCGTATAGGCATCTGCAAACAAACCAGTTAATTCAAAATTTCCTTTGCGCCACTAAGGTATATTTAAATCACAGTTTTATGCGGCTCTATTGGGGACAAATCACAGACTTGTTTATGATTTGTCCGTAGGTTGCTTCGTTGGTTTTTGGTTTTTCTTCGGTTTTCTTCGGCCGCCTTCTGCCTCGACGCAAGAAAAACTATACCATAAGGTTTTATTATGCTAATCTACGTGATGATATAATTTGGTAGCAAATCAGATTTTTAAAAAAATCTGTGTTCCATTTTAAGGTTTAAATTAAGATTTGATATACATATATTATTGCCATGCAATCTAGTAGCAGACTAATGTGCATGAGTTTTTACAAGTTTGAATATCTCATTTACAGCAGAATATTATACGGCGCCTGAAAAGCGTTTCATTGTATAATACAGGTATGTATCGCTTTCGGTTCGTTGTCTGGTTTTCAAAGAATTTATTGGCGAAAGAAAAAACAGTGACCGTTCAAAATTCTAATACAAATATTGAATTTACGAGCTGGCTGACTGAAATGAAATTAAATCAAACACATTGTTACGATCGCGTGTTGGTACGGTGGGTTTATGCCTATGGGATATTGTTTTAATGTTTTGGTGTATATAATTACATTCAAGAACTTATAAAAGTGTACACAAAAAAACGGAAAGCAAAAGATTATAATTAGTTGGAAATATTATTATGTTTATAGCGATTCGGATCAGAGTCCGTGTATAAACATTTTATATACGGACTCTGATTCGGATATATGACATATGGTAAAAGCAAAAAGGGTTATCTATAAATCTAATCGTAAGCCTGGATACTTATGTATTGGAAACAAAGGAGCGCGTAGGAATGAGATTTGGAGTATTGTTGTTACATAGCGTCATCTCTATTGTAAAGCGCTATACGCGTCTCTCTCTGACATAGGGGTCAAAGTTTTGTTGTTTTAAATTCAGGAGCTCGTTATGATTTGGTATTGTTGGCCCGGTTTATAATGGAAACCGAATCGGGTTATGATATTGGGCGAAAGTAGCGAGTACCGCAGCGCATTATTAGCTCACTTAGTCTGCACTCAAGCACACTTCATAAGAACTTAAATAGGCCCAGTACCACATAGTAAATGTCGTCAATTTACGGCAGATCACCAGAACAGGTCATACCTAAACCGCTGTATTAGTTCGAGCAGAAAAAGTTTAGAATTGAGAAATGTAAAATGATATACAGACAGGTCAATAGGACAAATATACTCACCCAAATTGTAAAGCTGAATTGGCCTGGCGGCGGGGCAAGACATAAGATGCATGTATCTATATATTTAAATTCTGATGTATTTTGCTTTGGTATCTGTCTGGTACTGTCATTTTCAGTGACGGGCAGATATTTAGATGATATTTAAATCGACACCAAAGTACTAGTAAGAGCACTTTCAGACACTTTAGACATGACGACGTTCAAGCTATATTTTTTGGTATTCGTTGCTTAGCAATTGTTGTTAACTTGAACTCGAAAATGAACGAAAACAATCCAACGATTTAAATACGTATATGTAAACGTGATTCGAAACAGAAAAATGTCAATTCTAATATAAAAAAAGGGGCACTTTAAATTTTGCTGTACACCAGTACAGAATATTGGCAATGTATCCTGAATTCACATGTATAGTCCAAAATAGCTTACACTTGTAAGTTTCAAGTAGTTTAAATCATTGCGCTACAGCTTTTAGTCAAAGATGAATCATTAACGTTGTAGTTCAATTACCAAGCTAACATTTGCAGTTCAAATTATATACGCGTTACAATACGCCGTCATACAGACAAAGCGCAGATCGTTAGGGCAGCCGACAAAGTAAACAAAGTTAAAAGGTGCATAGTTACAAAAGCGAAATTGTCGACAATATAGGTGCTCAGTCGAGTTGCGTAAGGTTAGTTTTGAATTGTTTTTTAAATAAATGAATGATTTGCAAAGTGTCTAAAAATATATATGTTTAGAATTATTAGTTCTGTGGGGTAAGATGAGACACCTTTATCGCATATAATATCCAAATATTGTGATGGTGCTTTAAACAATTAACACAAACAGTCTATGGCAATCGTGAGGACGCGGTTTTATAAATCTTTGAATGTTCTTTGTTTACTACCAAACAGGATGAAGAAATGGTATGAAACGGTGTCCCATCTTCCGCTACCCTACCATAAATAAAAATAATGAACGCAGTTATGCATTTGTTCTCGTGTTATGAGTATATTATGTTCTGGTAAAGTCTGAGTGCTCGATGAATAAGTTTAAGATTACTTTAATTTTAGCACAAATCGGTTTAGACTCTTTATTAATACATTATAATAGACATGTATAGAGCAAAATAATTGTTAAATTCTGGGTATCTAATTTTCAGTTTTGTATCCAAGCAACCTCTTTGTGCATTTTAATTATAGTAGGTTTAAGGTAAGATGGGACATGCTTTCATTCTCTTTATTTGACTCATTTGGTAGTAAACAAAGATAATTAATAAATTAAATATACCCTTAGAACTATAAAAAAACATTGTTAATTGTTTAAAACACGATCAGAAAATACGGGATTTTGGTGATAACGAACACCCATCTTACTACACAGTACTATATGCAGTTACGTCGCATGATAAAGCCCGGTTAAGTTGGACTCTACTGTTTAAGTTAATAGGGAATGACTGATGCTATTACTGACGGGGACGGAATAATCGACACAAATGCCGCCAATTCGAGTTTGTCCCCGGCCGAGCAACGGAAGTTAGAAAAAGCGGAAAAGTCGCTGCAGAAGAAAAAAGACAAATGGAAGGTTTTTGTTGACTTCTTGTTACGCCATATTGGGATTGTGACGACAAAATATGCCGCTTGGGAACGTGACGACTTTGAATCATTTAAGGTGAGGGTATAGATTGAACTTATATACAGTGCTATGGGGTAAGATGGAAGACCTTAATATCCAAACATCCTGATCGTGGTTTAAACAATTCCCAATGGTCTATGGAAGTCGTGAGGATACGGTTTAATAATTTCTTGAATGTTGTTTGTTTACTAGAAAATGGGATGAGGGAATATGAAAAGGTGACCCATTTTTTACCTCCCTACACTATATTTATTTGTGTAGCACGCGCTGGCTATTATATAGTGTGCAACAGGACATATCTGTGTGCGTTAGACTATTTTGACGATACGCCAAATGACGATACGCTTTACCGAATTGCTGAACTGTATACACGACTGCTGTATATGGTAGGGTGGGTTAAAACGGGACACGTTTTCGTTCTTTCTTTATTAACTTTGTTTAATACCATTTGGTATTTACAGAATTAAATAATTGTACTTTTAAAACAGCGTTGTTAATTGTTTAAAAACGCGATGGGAAAGTATAGAATTTGGGAGTTAACGATTTTCCATCTTACCCCACTGTGTTAGTCATAAAAAGGAAGGCCGAACTAATATTTTGCGTTGCTACTCATGCGGTAAAGTTCAAATCGTTTTCCTTTCAGGCTGCACTCGAAAAGGCGCAAATTCTGGACGAAAAGGAATCTTCTATCACGGCAAAGACGTACAAGAAACTGAAGGAACGATCCGATATACTTTCCAAAAGGAGATATTTCGGAGAGAGTAACAAAATACGAAAGTACATTGATTTGGTTGCTCGAATGCGAGGCTTGAACCTTATAGCACGAGACTTTTATAAATCGATAAAGAAAGGGAAACTGGAACCTTTAGAAAACGTATTAAACCACCTGCAGTACTGGAAGGGGTTCGTTGGAACTTCGTTTGATATTGGCGAACTTAACCCGAAAGGAATTGACTCAAATCATCCAGGTAAGAATTGTGGGCTTGTACAGTACTGTGGGGTAAGATGGGGGTCTTGCTAGCACCTATAAACCCCATATTTGTTAAACGTGTTTCGAACAAGGCTCTTTATTATATAGTAGGGTGGGGGAAAATGGGACACATTTTAATTCTGTTTTCTCGTCCCATTTGGTAGTAAACAAATAACATTTAAAGAATTATAAAACCGTATCCTAACGACCCACATAGACCGTTGTTAATTGTTCAGAAGACGATCAGGATATTTGGATATTATGTGCTGAAGGTGTCCCATCTTAACCCGTCCTACTACCTACACGTATTATAAAAATTATACAAATATTCTGATCGTGTTTTAAACAATTAACAACAGTCTATGGGAGTCGTGAGGATACGGTTTTATAATTCTTTGAATGTTTTTTTGTTTACTACCAAATGGAAAAGATGTCCAATCTTTCTCCACCCTACTATAAATTCATTCCTTTATTCAACACAGGCATGAAATACGTCATGTGGTTATGTTTACTTCGTACTTTGCTCAACCTTGGACAGAAGTTTCTGCAATGCGCGTCAGAGCTGACAGAAATTCCTCTTGTGTCAGAATCAATTTATGTCAAGTTCAATTTAACAGAAGACCAACTTGTTGTCTGCACGAGACTCGAAGAAATTTTAGTCACTCAAGTTACAAGAGGTGTGATTGCACTTTTTATGCTTAGATTAAATGGATATTGTTTCCATTAAAAGTTTAACTTGAAAATAATTAACGTAAATGGTTCGTTTATCTGCAAGCGCTAGATGTAGCGACCACGCTTATTTTCTTTTAATAAATGTAAATATGTTTGGACGAAAACTAACGAAGGCAAAACGACGATCTTTTAAAACGAGCTGAATATTACACATCAGGTAAACTGTCAGTTGGGCGTTCCTATAAACCTTAAATGCATTCTGTAAGGCTGGGATTCTGCAGGATGGCATGGGAACTGAGATTTACGCTAGAGTTGAAACAGATACCAGTCTGACTGTTTTAATTAAACACGCTTATTTTTCTTCCAATTAAATGCGAAATAAAAATTAAAAAGTGTTGTTTTGACGCTGTATCCAGTCTTTACGTTTATAAGATTTTAAAACCTTCGCTGGCGTAGGCTAATCGAAGAGACAAATAAGTTATTTTATTATTGTTATAATATTTACAGCAACTGGAGTTCAAACAAGTTACGGATCACGAAGCAGTATTAACTTCAGTGGAATGCCGTCTGGACTTAATTTATCCAAAAAACTCCAATCCACTCCAGAAATTCAATTACCCGGCGAATCAGACCACCTGACATTCGAACTACCTCCCGATCCACCGAAAGATAAGAAGAAAAAGAAAAAAGGGAAGAGAAAAGGATCGGGAAAAGGGAAAGGAAAAAAAAGAAAAAAGCGGTGAAACGAGAGAACTAAAATTTGATAATTGATGCCGAAACTTGGCATATTGCAGTTTTATTTAATTGAAACACGAAACGGTACAGTACGTTGACAAAGTATTTTTTCTACACCTTTGCCTGCCAACCTAGGTTTAGTACCAACAATTTATAAACAAACAAATCTAGTGTGTGAAAAAACAAATGGAGTGCAATACTGCATTCGTATATCTATAAACTGTGTTATAAGTATATCATTTGACATTTGCAAAACGCTAAACAAACCGTCAAACAGCAAGTTTAAAAAAGTCCGTTTAAAACCACAGTTCCGGTCCCTAATTCGATATATAGTAGGGTGGGGAAGATGGGACACCTTTTTATTCTGTTTTCTTGCCAGTTTGGTAGTAAATAAAGAATATTCAAAGAAATATAAAACCTCATCCTCAAGACTCAGTTAATTATTTAGAACAGAATTCTTGGATATTATGTGCTATAGATGTCCCGCCTCCCCCCCCTACTATGTTATATAGTACTCGTTCACGCTAATATAAATTTTTAACCCAAACATTTTTCTGCATTAGCCCTTAGATTAATTTCGCCAAACGAGATGAAATTTTGTTTCTCACTCACTGTGTAACACCTCAATAAAAGACACTTATGTATTTTGCAAATTTTTATATCATATTCGCTATAATAAGTAACTGCACTTTAAAACTGCGGCTGAAATAATACATCTCTTTGATTAATTACGACATGGTGATTGATATACAATACTACAATATGGTAAACTTTCAACCATTTTTTAACCACGTATAAAAAAATGAAAATAATAATGACATAGGCAACAGCCTGTTTTTTTTGCAAATTTACCAACAAAAAAATTTTTAAATACTTTTTGTGGTGAAATTTTGATCCCATATGGGTGAGGTCCTACAGTAATGCAAGATATATAGGCCACAGTTGGTCTTTTACCTCATTTTGTACTGAACTGGTTGCAAAGCATTATAAAAAATGGTGCACCATGTGTCAGGTATGGTATGTTTAATATCTATTCTACATATCAGTATCATGTATGTGACTTATAAGTTATACTTGTGTAACCATTTTCACGTCTCAACCATACAGGCTCTATGCTACAGCACTAAGGGTATAAAACTGAAGCTTTTAGTGCAGTACTTCTCAACAGAACTGGGCACAACCCAAATATTTTGTGGACATTAATAGCAATGCAAAAAAACTACACATAATTTTATGTAAGTACATAATTTTTTAAACAATTTTTTTTCCATATGGATAAGGTTCTATTGCTTGCCATTTAAGGGGACCCAGATTTTATGCCCAAACTCCTATTAATGCAGAGTTGAGTCATTAAATAACAGTTTAACGGCTTTCAAACTACTGGTCTAACCAGATCAAATCAATGAATTTTTGGGTTGCTGCCCAGGGGTTGAGAAGCACTTACAAACGACGCAATAAAAAAGTATGGAAAATCACACTAATATATATGGGTAGTGCAGAAAAGCGGCAAGACAGTTTAAAAACCTTGATTCCTTCGGTCCCCCCTATGTTGTACATACGCCTCTCTTTCACGATTGACTCTATCATCCCGATATGAGTTATCATCTTGCTCATATTCACCATCATCATCCTCATTATTGTTGTTGTTTTCATCTTCTTCATTATTGTAATCCTCCTGTGGAAAATAAAAAATGTTCACTGGCGTAACCAGAAAAAAAGTTTAAATGCGAAAAAAAAACAACATTTTTTACGGGTTGATGAACAAATTGTCCTAAAATAAATATAGTGTAAACAACATATATAACACATACTGTGTATACACCATTATATTTTACCTGTTGATAATCTCTGTCATTGCCCGCATCATTATTGGAAACCATGGGAGCGACACCAACACCTTCAGGATCATTAGGTGCAACGTGAGCTGCTTGCGGGATATGCATTTGTGGTTTTGCAGCTGTATATAAATGAGTTGTACATAGGCATAAGCGGATTTTTTTTAATATAGTAGGGTGGGGGAACACCACACATCTTTACGACACCATATCCAAATATTGTGATCGTTTTTTTATAGGTCACCCACCTATTTCATGAAGATTTTGTGGTTCAATTGTACTTGGGTTATCTGAATCTACATCATCAGTTATTTGGCCAACTATTACATGTTTGGTATCACTTTTATCTGTCGATAAAAATTAAAACCTTAAATTTTATAAAAAAAAACTTGCTGCAAACAAAGCTTAGTGGAAACATATAATTCATAAAAAAATGCTGCAAGCATAGCATAGTAGTTAGGCGCCTGGTTCAATGCTCAATAATGATATGTTTATGTGTCATTGGGAAATACACCCAACGGACATGGCTTCAACTCAATGGGTTAAGGTGATGGGCTAACTCTGCCCAAAATCTTAGGTCCCATGGAGTGCCACACTGCAGAACCTTACAGAAAATATTTTACAAGGTAATCAGTTTTACTTTCAATTTAACAGATACCAGTTATATGATTACATGTGAAAGAAATAAGCTAAGGTAACCGCATCATAACATCTTAGAATTAGCATAAAGGATCATATTTTGTCGGGGCCCTAGTTTGATAATATTTTAGCATTGAGCAGAACGTTGATTTTTTTGGGTAAAAAAATTAAGAAATAATTTAAAAAAAAACAAACTGCAAAACATGATAGAATCTTAAAATGTATAGACTGGAGAGTTTTAATTAAATGATAAAATGCGATACAGTTACGTTCTTCTACACTGTCAGTATTTCACTTTGTGATATTAACTTTGTTTTTACAATTTTTTATTTAATTGATGACTATACCTCGTGCTACAGAATAACTTTTACAAGGTAAACAGTTTTACTTTCAACTTAACATCTAGAATTCGTATAAATAACATGTGACAGAAAAAAGCTAATGAAATTGGCAAGCATACCTTGTCCTACAGCTGCTACTCTCTGTTGAGCAAGTTCTTCAAGATTCTTTTGTTGTTCTTCAGCAATTTCTTGCTGTCTAGCTTGTAGGTCTTGCAGGTGCTCCAACGCTTCTTTATGGTCAGGTACATGCTGATACAATGTATGGATTTAATATAAGGAGTGGTTGAATTAGAATATGTAAAGAACAGACAATAGAATTTATATTGTGCAGTTACATGTTGATTTTGTATTACTAAACTAATAACTGTGAACCCTTATTATTTCTTGTGGTTAAGGTCAACAGGTCGTTGTAAAGGACCTGGGATTTTTGGCCTATTACGCAAAACTGTAAACCGAAAAACATTTTAAAAAAATACAAAAACAATAAACATCAATAAAAATATCTTATTATTATTGTATAAATATATATAAAAAGGGAAAAAGCTATAAATTAAAACAACTTTTTTTAGGGGGGATACATAATAAATGCGAAAAATATTGTCCAAACTTACTTCATCATCCTGTGATTGCTGGGACTTCTGCAGTTCCTCTCTCGCTCTTTGTTCATCATTTCTTGCGTTGTTCTCTTCCCTCACAACATCATCCTCATATGTCTCTGCATCCTGTGAGGGATGTATACCTTATGCACAATGTCAAGCAGCCATAATACACTGTATTCAACAAGGGCAATTCCATATATATACTAATTAACAGGGATACGATGGTATCTTTAAAACATTTGTTTACGTGGCGCACAAAAATCACATTTTATGCACAGTGTCAAGCAGGCATAAATACAAAAATACACCATATGCAGCATGACATAATATAGGAATTTACAAGTTCCAATGGTATTTTTAAACAATTCTTACATGGCGTACAAAAATCATATTTTTCCTGCAATGAAGCATAGGTATATAATGTATTTTTACCAAAATGGGCTACTAGACACTAGCTCCCACTAAATACACCCTGGAACTCAATATCAAGTAAAGCTAGATGAATGTCTTTGTGTGTTGGGGCAACAGCTGACAGCTGTCAGTATACCCTATGTGAACTATTTCTTTTACATGGCTGACAATTTAGACAACCCTTTCAAGACCACAGGGAAAAAACCCTTTAGTGACCATGGGGAAAAATTGCCGTGAAGTTTCTTGCCCAAGGATACATAGGTCCACAATGGTAGCAGCGACGAGCCTTAAACCCATTACCTCTGGTTAGAGTCACGCATGCCAACCAATGTAACACGGCGGTGGACAGTACCTAATATATAAATTAACACTATGCACCTAATAGTAGATTTACCTCATTATTAGCTGGATCACTATTTACTGGTTCAGTGGTTCCTGGTTCAGTTGGATCCAGTTCCACACCAGGTGAATCCAGTTTACTCTGGTCTGCTACATTGTATCTGTTATGTTGCATTGAATCAGCTTGGTTGTCATTTTGATTATTCTGCTGATCGTATCCATTTTCCATTTGAGCTGCATCATTTTCTTGTGGATGAGCAGCATCTGCATCTCCAGGATTAGGAGTAGGATCTTCAGTATCATCTTCCACATTTTCATCATTAAGATCTTGAGCATCTTTATCTTGGTGACTAATTTGGACATCTTGACCAACAGGATTCACTATATTAGTATTAGCATCAGGTTTAGCATGTATGTCCCCCCTATGCCCTATGTTGTGAGCCTGAGCAGCTTTTTTCTGCTCCCTTAAAGCGAGTTCTCGGTCACGAGCTTCTTTGTTCATTCGTTGCTTTCTCTCGGCGGCTTGTCTTATGTCTTTTTCTAAAGCGATTCGTTGCCGTTGCATTTCAAGCGCTGATGCGAGCTCGTTACTGCCACCCAGGTGTGCTAAATAAAACAATAAAAATAACAGAAAAAATGTATGTAAAAAAAATGAAATCATGGTACAAGCCATAGTGTAAATAAGGAAAAAAATAGTTTTTATTTTATTTTACGTGGGTGAGATTCTACAACGTATGACCTTATGAAAACTAAAATTTGGGCCACAGTTGGCCCATTACCCAAACATTCAGGCCTTCGGGGTAACACATACAACCAATGGCCTTCGGGGTAACACATACAACCAATGGCAATGATAATATATACCACTATATAAACTTTAGAATTTAAAGCTAAGGGGCCAACCAACCAATAAGAAAAAAACTTACCCATTAAAACATGTCGGTCCAAACTACCCAGCTTTTCAAAGTTAGGATGGTTAAGTTGTATTGCATCGTAACCAAGGTTGGTCAACGCAGTTTTAAGTTTTGTATAATTTGAAGAGTTTTCCTAAAGTGAAAAATATTATTTTAATATTTCTGGGATGTCATGTACACTATTATGCAATGGTGTAGATGGACAAAAAAAACTGTATATATATATACAAAAACATATATATACATACATATTTTTTAAAACACGTTAAATATTTTATTTTATTAGTAAAGGGGGTTGAAACAAGTACGTTAAATTTATATTCTACAGGCAAACAATTAAAAGGTTGCAAAGTGGTAATAAGCTTTAGGGTAATACAGGGTTACGTATTCTTACTTGTGCAAGCAATAGCCTGTTGTGTAGATCGGAATTAAGTTGATTTAAACGTTTGTGATCATCTGACAATTTGCGATGTTTTTCTGCAACAAAAAAATATCTGCTTTTAATGCTCACACCGATTTGGCCAGTGAGTATACAGTTGGTAACTGTTTTAAACACGATTAGGAAAATAAGAAGTATTGGATTTGGTACCCCATCTTACCCTACAGTATTAATGTACTACATACGCGAATATAGGTATATAATAGCCTATATATACAAAATACATGAAGTCATGTACATATGTTTGTCATATTGTTTCACACTATTTATGAAGGAAATGACAGAAGAATAGAATAACACAAGTTTCCTATTGTACTCTATATATTTCTACAAAACAAAGTTGACACGTTTTTATACCGAATGTAGATTTTCCTAAAAAAATGCATTAATGTTTAGGGAGTTAGTGCTTGGAATAAATTAATAACTTTCCTTATAAAATATTGGTAACATGAAATATGTCAAAAGCCACATTTATTTATAAATATAAACCCAAATTTAGGCAAACTGTAACATTTTGGTCTGATTTTAAATTTTAAAATTAAATGCATAAAACAAACAATTCATATTTTAAATCACCACCATTCACCTTGAAGTGCAAATAATTCGCTCTCTTTCTGGGTGTTTAGTTGCTCCTGTTTACGCTGTAGCTCTGCAAGTTTATCGTTGTGTGACTTCTCAGCTGTCTGCTGCAGTTGTTCGAGGCTCTGAATCGCTTTTCGCGCTTCAGCAAGCTGGTTCTATAAGATATTTATGGTGACAATACAGAATAATTAATGATTAGTGATTACAAATTAAATCCTAGCTAGGTGTCAAACGTTTTAAAATGCGAATTCCATGTAAAGTAGCAAGAAAGTAAATGGTAACACATAAAAACAGGGTTTTCTTTTCAAACATTCATTCATGTATTGTTTATACAGCACAAGTCACTTCTTTTCATAAAAATCTTACAACACAAAAAAGTTATTTCCCATAAGTGCCACTTAAGTGATTACGTAATGTACAATCTAGATTGTATTACCATTTACAGTTAAATGGCCTAACTGGAACTAAATACAACGGGTACTTTTGCTTTAATCATTTAGTTATACTTATACACTAATATTATTAATACAAAATTACAACAGAACATTTCTTATAGACTATGGTGCTGAAAAATTTTTTTCTATATATATTTTAGCATGTGTTGTATAGTATTGTAAAATGAAGGTTTTTAAACATTTTGTGTGCAAATTCAAAAAAGTAAGCGCAGTATACATGGGTTTTAAAAGTTTCCTCTTATAATTTGTATAATGAATTAGTGGCACAGCTAAAGGAAACTTGTGGATGAGAAGTCTGATCTTAAGTAAAAAAAAAATTTTAAATTTGTTACAAAAAACACACTTGTTATATATAATATATATATAATTCTTTATTTTAGAAGAAGTATTTACCTTAGAATTCGTGTGTTCTTCTTTTAATGAGTCGTATTTAATATTTTGTTCTTGTAACGAGCTTGCAACAGAATCTTCATGTAACTGCTTGTCCTGGTCATATTCTGACAAAAACAATAAATGTATATATATATGTATAAATATATGCCATACATTTTTTACCTAACTTGTAATGCAGTGGTTAATAAAGGTTAAAAATAGGCCTACTAATTCAGGTGGCTCAAAATGTATTTTTACTTGTTATTCTTGAAATAATTTTGGGTGATAACAGACTAATCGGTGGAAAGTTATCCTTAAAAAGTCTACAAAAAATTAGAATTACGTATTCAAATTAATATATAAACATATTATTACTTTAATGAAAGAGCTTAAATTAAAAAATCCAAATTAGTTTAACAAATACAGGATACAAAATTAGGTTATACAACTTACTCTATGTTTAAAATTACAATACAGTAAATCTTACTTTCTTTAACAATTTTATGTTCGTTCTTTTCCTTTAACAAAGCACTTTCTAAACGAGATCTCTCTTCATAAACAACTGAAATGAATTAATGGTTATTGAAGTTAAGTGAACAACAGCCATTACTCATTAGCATGTACTTCTAACCTGGGAGCGGGGACACACATCTTAATGATATATTAACAACATATACTTCAAATAGGTGTTTTAGTAAACAGAGTCCCTAGACCAGTGGTTCCCAAACTTTATCCACTTGCGTACCACCTGGGAGACCTTCACGTACCACTAGTGGTACGCGTACCACAGTTTGGGAACCACTGCCCTAGACTATATAATATAAAAACATTATGTTCTGCTATCTGAAGAAACATAGTAAGAGTATTTTATTACAATTTTATTTATATTTTAGCGGCTCATCGGGTATAAAAATGTAGTTTATTGCAAGAGCAACTTTATATTTCAGCACCTCATCTGGTAGCCTACACATTCAGTCTTCCAGTATTCAAGACTTCTGAACGTTTCATACCATATGACTGATATGAGCTGCTAAATTTTTTACATTAGAAAAATTAACTGAAAATTTCCATTTTATATATTACAGTATGTTTGGTAACAGAATACAAAGTACATTCTGCATGTTGTTGTTACATTGTAAGCAGGGGAAGCAACTTCACAAAACTAACCCACACACCAGGAAACCATACATATAAAAATAAATGTTATCATGGTTACAATAAATAGGCCTTTTACACGAATTCAAAAGTAAAACAAATTAAAAATAAACAGTTTAGAGAAAACTATAAAAAAAACGGTTTGGAGACAATTTGTGATAACATTATCTGATATCTCTCGTTTTCCTGAAAAATAATCAGAATTTATAGCATGAATTTGAAAATTGTGCCAATTCACATTTATTAATATATATATAATATATATATATACATGAAAATTAACACAGTATCAGAGTATGTTATAAACAAATGGAGAGACATTGTTACCAAAACATTTATTAGAATAATTTGCACCTTTTTAGAGTAATATTACAAAAGTACGTATATATATAAATATAAATATATAATATATCTATACTATACATAGAAAAAGTTAATACTTTAAATAATTTAAAAACCTTGTAGTTGAGATGACAAAGACTGGTGTTGCGAATGATATCTTTGTGTTTTAACTTCCATATTTTTAAGTTTAATCGTCATTAAGTTGTATAAGTAGACGCTGTATCCGATCCCCACCATCAAGATAAGGATGATAGAGGTTTGGATCATACCACGATGCTTTCGTGTGAACATGGCTCCAGATTTAGATGAATTTGTGTAAACTAAATAAAATAAATGTACATATATATAAATGAATGAACGTAACTTACTTTATCCTCGCGTCGCCGGAAAACGACAGTCGTTATCACACGAGTTTAACACCTCGTGCCAGCTTACGAGTTATGTTACTTTGTGGGTAATTATTTTTTGGGGATTTTTTCATTTTTTTTATGTAGGGCTGATAATTTTGACAACCCATTAGTGAGACTTAGAAAAACATTCCATTGTTGGTACGAAACAGAACACCCGTGTTGTTGCTAAACATGATAGGATAAATAAGTTACATTCAATTATTAAACAGAAAATCTTGTACATGTACATATATATACAATTTCAATCTAGAAGACACTTATAAAAGCATAAAAAGAAAAACACACTGAAATTGCACACTTGGTAGACTAATATTCTAAAAACTAAATAGGCCGCACATTTTAATTTGAGTTCGGCACACTACCTATTCACTATTACCATTAGCTGGAATAGTATAACACAACAACACATTAGTATAAACCATATGTCCCTGTATTATAAAACAAAGAGGCCTAACTGTTATGTGTATAGCATTTACAACGTCAGTGCTAGTTTTCAGTGGGTTGTAAAACCATTAAGATATATTACACATGTTATATAAAGTGCGGAATAGTCACGGTAAATTATGAGTGTGACTGTACAGTCTGTACTGTCTATACATTACGTGATTTATAACATAACACCATAATAAGTAAAGAAAATACCAACTTACTCATTGAATGTACAATAACTGTAGTAATGCTTCGTAACAAGAGCTAACTTTACCTGGCATTCATCCGACCATTGATTAAACGCCACTCGCTATCTCTAAAGACTCTATATTGTCGTCTTGATTTGTCGCACGTCTGCAGTTTGTGTGCACGGAATGTTCTGCTTGATTTGTGGGCAGAATAATGATTAAAGTGATATGACACGATGCGAAAAATGTTTATATGTTTATAATTTTGTCCTGAAAGTAGTAAAATTTTATGCAGTTTTCAATGCCAATCAAAATAAAAGCAAACGCAAAGGACAGTTTAAAGTAAGTTTGACAAATATCTCTGTGGTTTTATAGGTATATTTTCTGTTTTCCATTCAATAAAAACAACTGCGTGAATAATAATTTGCGAAGGTAACAACATTCAGAGCATTTTCCACCCCAGAAACTACGCAACAAGCACACGTCACGTAATTTAGCAACAGCTGGAACTAAGTTATATAAAGAACTGGGAAATTCCCTTGCATTGTCAACAAAACAAAGATTTCGCAGAAGGAACTGACAACACATATTTTCGATGGGTTAGCCTAGCGTCAAATTATGAAATGTTTCTGCTTAAAATTTCAGTCGTGTTGGTGTACCTGATACTCGTGTTTTCAGTTTACCATCTAATCAACATTTTCACATTGTAAGTAATATGTATTATGCTGTTATTTATAATGAAATTCGCCAAGTTTCCCTGTTTGCATAGTAATTTTCTAGAGAATCTTATTAAACTGAGAATATATATAGGCAATAATAAGTAATACATAGCGTCCTTAAATTTAAAAACAACTCGGAAATCATTGATTTAATTATAATCATCATTTTCTTGATATTCATATTCCTAAATAAAAATTTAGAAGACGCAAGCAATAATGTTGATAAAACGTTCAATTTCATATTATTTTTTTTCAGAAACAACTTGGAAATCGTTGGTTTGATTAATGCTGTGAGTTCAAGTCTTGAACAAATACGATCCTTGATTGCTGATGGAAAACTTAGCGCAAACACCAATGGATTGGCCAACTTGGATATGAAAATTGAGTCGCTGGCCTCTGTAAGTGTGAAAAACAACTACGTATAGGCATTTGTGTTAATATATACCAGATTGGAAACTTTAGTTTTTACACACAGGAATTTTTACATAATTGAGTTTATTCGGATTTGCCCTGATTTTTACATTACTATATTAAGGTTAAATAGGACTAATGATAAAAATGATATGTGTATTGGATTTTCTTCTAAATTAATAAAATTGAATGCAGCGCCTGTTGTGAAGTCACTAATTATTGTTATGTAAACAATAATTGTGATATCAAATACAAGGGGTAGACTTATTAGCCTTGCCTTGTGAAAATGTGAAATATTGTACTTAATTGTGCAGTTTGACATTAAATTATGTGTTAACTGTTAAGTAACAGTTTAACATGTGCATTTTTCTCTCTTTTAACTTAAATAAAATTTGTACAATTTATATTTGTTTTATGTAGTTTGTCCTTGCTTAATAATGTTACAGTTTCCAGCTGGTGTAAAACAGAGTATGAGCTTTGTACAAGTTTGGCGCATTGCTAATCGTTCGTTTTTTTTTATCGTTCGTACCACATATTTCATACTGTGTTACAATTTTCACAAATGCATATCATATTACAACTGAAAACAATACCATATATTTATATTGCATGCATCAGCAAATCCTTGTGTATAATAGGCTTACTCTTATGAGCCCTCAGGCTGTTAATTGTTTATATCATTTATGCTTGAATTAGTAACTGTATTTTAATCTGTTTATACTGTCATAGTTACTAGCACATACAACCTAATATTATGCCCTGTGACATCAATGCTTTTAGCAGAAAAAAACATCAAAACAAACTGTGACAGGAGACTGTTATTCCTTCAATAAGAACGACCAACAAGATTTATTCGATGCAATTCAAACTTCAGATGATGTTTTGTTGATTCAGGCAAGATTGTTATGTTATGTATAAATGTACTGTACATGTATAAGCAAGAGTCTGTAGCTTAACACTGTGACTTTATAAAAACAACAACATGTATTGGGGTATGCTATTTTTATTTGCAGCTAAAAAAGTCTAATCTGTATAATTGTTTTTCTTATGTTATTAAAATACCAAGCTTATAAAAGGACTACACTTGCTCAGGCATGTAAAAAATAAAAATCCGGCCGATACCGGTTTGCATTTATATTTTTCCGGCAGTTTTCCCGGCGCGTGTGTTCTGAAGTCAAATTTTGCCTCTCTATCTAGCCCCGCGTTCGTGTGCCGCTTTCACCATGTACGAGGCTTTTGGATATAAGCCAACGATTTCTTCCGCGGTCCTTCGTAGCGTAAGAATTTAATTAAAAACGTGTCAATCATTGAAAGTAATAACAGACGCTAGTTTAAGCAAGGAATACTCTACTAGGATTGCTACTTTAATAAAACTATAAAACTAATCGACGATTACCAACTACAGTTAAAAAAACATGTTTCTACCTGCAACTAATTTTCTTTGTAATAATAATTACCGGGAATTTAATAGTGCTTTAAGATTGTCTGTGTTTTATATTCCGTAACACGAGTTGAAATATTTGTTCGTATTGTTACGTATTACATTACATTAGTCACAATCCCTATTATGGCGCAATCAAATACCGCAAGTGCATTACGACATAGCTAGTAATGTTACGTCACAATTGCCATTGTCTCCTCATATATGCCGGATTTATGATAATATAAAGCTGTTTGTTACGTCAGAACTGCACGAATAGGTAACTTACGCATACGTTAACACGAAACGAGATGTTACGCAGCCGGCCAAGTAAATAAATTCCGGATTCCCACGCCGGCCGTTTTTTTACCGGCAGTTTTTAAAAAATCCGGCCGATGCCGGCGGCATCGAAAATAGGCACTTTTTACACCGCTGCACTTGCTCTGAAGTTATGTTACTTGCTTTTTATGTGTAAAGATGTCACTTACTTTAATCAATGTGTTTATATAGTGTGTATAATTGTTTCTTTGTACTGGCGAATGGAAACTGTATGTATGTAGTAGGCTTACTAGGCTATATATTAGTATGCAACATAGTTATTTTATGAGAATATCTGAATAAAAAACACAACAGTTGTCAGTTACTTAGTTATGTTAAATTAATATGTGTTTGAATCAACAAATTATCTTAAAGCGTAGATTTGTTTCTTTGCTATATAGTCCCTATTATACAGAGTATAAACAAAAACTAGAAAATACATAATTAAAAACTAAACATCATCATTTAATAGGAAGGTGTCGACTTGTCAACGCCAGAGCTGTTGTTCAGTTGTCACCAACTGCAAGGACATCACAATTGTGTTTACAGATGGTCAAGGTACTAATTAGTAATTACATGATTATTTATTGTTATTGATTACTTTAATTTACCTAATGCAGAAATACTGGATCACAGACTTATAGTTATAAATTATTATCACAAAAGAAAGCAATAAAATTATTAAACTAAATATAAACTACATTATAAGCCTTCTAGCACACAACAGTTTTCAGTGTTATTATATTTCAAAATTTGTGTTTTGTTTTGTATTTACTGGTATGCGTTTTGTAATTTGAGTTGTGCTTTGTATATTCAAATTACTCAAATAAAATGTGTTTTTCTAATAATTAAATTCTATGTTTGCATTACAGATGTGATATTGAAATAGATTGGAAGTCAAAATTGCGAAGAAATAAGTCTCCTACATACTTCCCTTTCATGATGAAACAAGGCCCATGTTTTAATAAACAAACAGTCAGCTGTGCTGTGGGGAAAATCAACAAAAATAAGGATTTCTGTTTAAAACGTCGTGTCTCTTGTAGTTTAGCATCACTTGGTAATGTCCAAGACGGAATTGGTAGAAAACTTGCCATTATTCTCCCATCTTCTTTCAAATTTTCTGACCACAAGGGGGAAAACGAGAATTCAAAAGCCATAAATTTAGATGTGAACTTGCTTTTCAACTGGAGCGTGTATATTTGTAGTTTTCTTGGGTGCTTGTCGTTCTTCACAACGCAAAGTAGCTTTCTAAGTCGGGTTATAGCAGCGTTTCAATCCCTAATTACTTACAATTTTTTCGTACTCGGTACATGGTTGCTACAGTCTGGCTATAAAATTAATTGTATTCAGTTTGTGGCCAATTCTATGCTCTTTCAATTGCGAAAACTTCTCACAAAGGATGTTATCGCGCACCTACATGAGAATTGGATGGTTTTAGTTTTCGGATTTTTTGTGTTTTTTACTCTAGTAGTAGAGGTGTTAAAAAGGGCAAATATTCTCGGGAGAGAGCAAGAAATTGAAACCACGCTTAGTGAGATATTGCTAAACAACAATCGATGGCATTCAAATGACGGAGACATTTCTCAACGTTGGGTGCAAAGACTAGCAACTCCTAGTTTATGGCTCCAACCCCTGGTACCTATGGATTACATAAGTGAACTTCCAGTGTGGAGGTATACTGGGCGGTGTGTGGCCAGTTCTGATGATTCTGACACTGATCACTGCTCTAAGGAGTTCCCCAGGTCTAGCAAAAGTTGGTACCAGCGTCAACTAAGATCTGCAACTTGTTTAAAACAAGGTTCGAGCTGTATAGCCAGAAGTATGATCAGATCCATTCGCTCATGTTTAAGAAGCAGAAGTCCTGCTATGCGACGAATAAACAATGCTCCCGACGGTATGAGAGAAGAAACAAGCTGTAGCATCTGTTTGGATAACTACAAACAACATGACCATGTATGTGGATTGCCTTGTGGACACGTTTTTCATCATTCGTGTATTTTGTCATGGCTCCACAGTGGACAACACTGTTGTCCAATATGCAGATGGCCTGCATACCAAGTCAAGTCCCCAGAACAACCGATTTAATCCTAACCTTTACTTTGTCCTGTATTTACTGTTCTATCCATTTCCTGTAGTTAAAAAGAAATCCTTTCTAATAAATACTGTTTATTTGCACCGTATAACAACACTAGCACTTCTAGTAACAATAAATTTCCCGCTTTATTCAGAACAATAAAAAGTTAACTGCATCTTAAATAATTAATGAAAAAATGTTTTTTGTTTTAAGAAATAAATTCTACATTGTGTTGGAATGATTGTATGTTTTTTGCAGATAAGCTATTAGCTAAGTAAGTTATGTATAGGAATTGGTTAAATTTACTAGCAAAGTAAGAAAGGTTTAGTAGAAAAAGATGCTGTATAAATTGCAACATTTCAGAATGTATAATAATAATATAATATACTTAATCATTAAATGACGTTTGAACTAGTAGAAGATCTAATCTCAGGGCAACAAACACTGCAAAAGTTAATCCCAGATTTCGCTATCACTTTTCCACACAATTTTCCACTTGGCTGGTTGTTCACAATCATCACTGCCCTCATCCGAGCATATTCTGTTAAAAGTTGTGTGTTTTGGAAAGCACATTATTTCTCTCTCTTCTTGAATCCGGAAAGAAAAAGTTGACTCTTTGGTTCCCATGAAAAATCGAGCATGTGAACAAATTATCTGGTCTATGATCGCCACGCCACCCATTTTAAATTCACTCTTTTCAGTTTTTGTGGGTTTGTACATAAACATGCCAGGAAGAAGTGATTTTAGTTCCTTCATTTCTTCTTTTGTCCCATCAGAAGCAATAAATACTTTGTCCACTTTATATTCTTTCATTTTTTCGCTCAAAACCTTCGCAACTTGTTTAATTGACGGCACAAACTCCTTTCTAGCATACAGGAAGTCCTTCCTTCTTACATGAGCGGCAATATATGGTCCACCAATAGCATCTTCTGTACATTTATGATCCTTCCAATTTTCCGGCATGACAGTTTTATCACGAACATCATCAGAATCCAGATACTTTGACCGAAATTGGTCCGCTGTTTTAATCAAAGCATCCGCAAACACCATGCTTCTTCTACAATCCCAATATCTCTTCCCACCAAACATATCATGGAGCATATTCTCTCCTCTGTCCAGCATAACCGACTTTGCTGTTGTATTTCCACCACACAACGGCTTCACAAACAGCTTAGACATTCCTTGCACCGAAACACATTTAAAAGCTTTTGCATAAGTTTCTTCATAGCCCCAAAACCACCCGCGAATTTTCCCTTCGCTATCAGTTTCATAAACGGGGTTCTCAATGCAATCTCTCTCATGCATTTTTTCCTCCCAAGTCCCACTACTCCATCCTTCTGCATAGTTCTGTAGATACCACAACTCGTCTATCACTGCTTCTCCCACCTCTTCAATGTAATCCTCATATTCGATAACCGGAACGAACCCGCTCATGCTTTTTACATTAAAAAACATTGACCATGGAATAAGGCTCTGTTCCATTCCGTGCTCTTTCCAATGGTAGCTGATTCTTCCCCAAGGGGGCAGAACCAAAACCCAGTCATCTCCCTTACAGGATTTGCTTTCACGCAAGCTTTTTACAAGGTTTGCAACTCGCATGTAAACATCTCTACGTAGGTTGAAGCCCTCACCATGGTTACAGTCATATAAGAGATACCTTTTATTGCCTGCTGGTTTTGCATCTTCACATACGGCGGAGTTATAACTCAGCAATATAAAAACCAAATTCAAAATAAAATACAAGGAACAATTAGACATTCCTCTTAATTTGATTTCCACCTATAAAATACAACATATATTATACTTTTTGGTGCAAGTGAAAATCTTTTCCCCACCTTATTTGCTAACCACTACCCCTAACTACTAACCCCTATACCCACTAACTTACTAACCTCTAACAGTTTCCGCCAGGTCCCTTTAATTAGTGCATGTCCACTATGTCCACAATATTCACTACATAGTGGAAATAGTGAATATTGTGGACATAGCGAACCAAGTGAATATTATGGACATAACAGACATGATATATGTCCATTTCCACAAGCCTATTCTGCTATGTACTAGAGGATTCTTCACTAGCGACTACTTTTTATATAAAAGCAACTTTGATAAAACCTAACCACAAGTTATGATAGCATAACATGAACTGTACCACATTTTAAACTAAAAGCTATCAAAAACTCGACCGTCAGAAGCTATCAAAAACTCGACCGTCATTAAATTGAATTGTATGCATGGGTGATGGTTTTAACAATAGCCGTGTTGTGTTTAATTACACTTTATACAATATATGTGTCAGTAAAACAATCAAAATGGACATGAAATTACCACTTACCACACGTGTACATAAGAACGTAAACGACCATCTCGCCCTGAGGCAATCACTGACTGACGCATTCGAGAGAATGAGAAAAAGGCAGCAGTTAAAACTTTTTTCTTTTTAACTCGTTCATGCGTAAAGTACAAAATGACGTCATCATGTCAATAATATTGAGTATTGTATTGTAGTAGGTGTTCAATATTTTTGATACGTTTTGTGTTGTAAACAACAGTAATAGTGTATTTATTCATCAAGAAACATTTGCATCGATAACAAGTCGACATATACTACCGTTGTGGTTTGTTTAAACCTCAAACATGAGTTGGTAAGTATAATAAAACTTTACAACAATGTAATATAGTAGGGAGGAAAAGATCTGGACACCTTCAGCACAAAATATCTAAGTATCTTTGTGTTTTAAACAATTAACAACGGTCTATGGGGGTAATATGGTGTACCATCTTTCCCCATCCTACTCTTTATTCAGATGATGTAAATAAAACGTTTTCAAATCTGATTCTACTGTGCTGTAGCTATTCTCTTAATCTCTGATAGTGCTCCTTGAAGGATGCCTAAACTGCCATTATGAGCTCATAAAAATTGTAATGTAGTCAAAGCATAATCACATATAAACAATTGTGGTTTAAAATTAATTTTTTTACAGGAATTTGTTTAATCGCCAAGCTAAAAGAAGCTTGGTGACAAAAACTACTGAACGAGATTTTGAAAGAGAATGCACAAAGATGCAACAGTTGAGTATTATGTTACATGTGTTAGCACCGGAGCACACTGGTTAGCACACCTGCCTCTGACCCATTGGGTTCAAGGCTTGTCTCTGCTGTAGGGGAATGTGTATTTTTTACCCAAACTACTGTATATATTATTAGGTGTCTTTAAAAGATAGCCGAAAGTATTAAAAGGGGTCGCGAACCAAAAAGTTTTTATATAACAATATATATATATTTATTTTGTTGTTTACCACAGCTTAGAAGAAAGCAGCAAAAAAATCGCCAAGGACAGCAAAAGAATGGCATCTTGTACGAGTGCTTATGGTAAATCTGCAGGCAAGTTAGGGCATGACTTGTTGACTGATATGGGTGCCAATGGACATGAAGATTTTAACTTATTTGATGCGGCAATGGCAAAACAGGACCAACTAGCTCAAGAAAAGGTAATGAATGGGCTATTTCTTTTTTTGGCTCAACTTGGTTAGACATAATACAAAATGGCTTAGTACGCATCCATACGCAGTTACATAGTTCCCGTTTTGTATGGTGCAGATGGGGCTGGTATACTCTGAATATTAGACGATGCAACACCTGCTGTGTATAACTGTATTTTATTAATAAAACCTGTTAAAACGCAAAACCAATTTGAGAAATATATATTTAAAGGTAAAAGGTATCAGTTGTTCGGTTTGACGTAACACAACTGTGACAGTTGTAAATGTAGTGAGATAGACTGTTATTGCAGTATTGAGTTTTGACCAAGTTTTGTCTAGTTTGGAGGCATACCGTTTAACCAAGGGCACCAAACCTAGGGTGGCAAGGCAGGTAGGCCCATCTTTGGGTTTTCTGCATGGCAAAAATTAGTAAACATTAAGACCAAATTTGTTCCATAGGATAAGAATGCATGTCTAACCATCAACGGATCTGCTTATGAATTGGTGTCCTGAAAGTACTATATATAGTAGGGTGGGGGAAGATGGGACACCTGTTTATTCTATTTTCTCGTCCAATTTGGTAGAAAACAAAGAACAATCAATAAAATATAAAACTGTATCCTCACAACTCCTATATACCGTTGTTTATTGCTAATCCAGTAATTTGAATATTAGGTGCTAAAATTTCCCCATCTTCTCCCACCCTATTAAATTAGAAATAACAAGGTATTTCCGAGATAAATTAAAATATGACTGATTAAATCTTTTGCAGTCGAACATGATGCACCAAGCAATGGTTGAACCTATGAAAAGATACACCACTATATTTCCCCACTACACACAACAGGTAAAAAGCAGGGAAAAAGTGTTGCAGGAATACAACAAAGTTCAGGCCAAGCTGGAAAAATATGAAGAAAGAGAACAGACTGGTGCCAACATTGTTAAAATACAGCAGGTAATATGTCTTTGGTGTATGGACCATGTACATGTCAGAAACATTTGTGGAATTTTAAGCTAGTCTATGTTAATTATGTATAAGTATGATATAAATTACACAACTGTTTTTTTTAAATTAAAGTTAATAAAAAAATATTTATAAGTAATACCAAAGATAATTATATTATTTGTACAATATTGTTTTTTCACTTTTTATTTATCTATGGTCGAAATTTTACGCGTTGTTTCGTACACTTTACGAGTGTTTTATACACCTCGTGCACTTTACCACCATGTATGGAACTTTGTGGGTGATTTTTTATGTCTGGCTCACAATTTAGACAACCCATTCATAACCAACGGGTTGGAGCAATTGCCGTTTAGTGGCTTGCCCAAGGACACATACGCCCATAATGGTAGCACTCAAAGTCTGAAACCCATAACCTCTAGGTTGGAGGTATGGGCGCTAACCAACTGTGCTACAGCATTTTTAAGATTGATATATTGCAGATGAAAGCAGAGGTGCAACCTGTAAAAGAAGAATTTGAGAAAAAGAATAATTCTTTGTTAGAAGAGATGCCTAAGTTTTACGATGCTAGTATCGGTTACATTCATCCATCACTTAAAACTATCGTTGCATCGCAGGTGAGCTGAATTGGACTCAATATAATTTTAACAACCAAACCTGAATTTACAAAACCAGATCTTTAAAAAATATATAGCAGTTTGAAAATGCTATTTGATTTATTGCTATGTAAAAAAATAATGTTTTGTTATCAATATCAGTATGTGGTTTTGGTAATTTTTTTTGTTTTAAATTGAAATATTTATTGAGCATTTGCATCTGATGCACAGTGTGTGTTGTGTTTAAAATAGAATCTAGAATTGCTACAAACTTGAAACATACACAGCAAAAACTGACTATCTTAAACAAACACACCAAAAGTTTGAAAATTCATTGCTTAAACTAGAACCTACACAGCAAAAATTAAAAAATATCTGAAAATTTAAGTTAAGTTTAATTCAAAACATACATAGCGAAGGGGGTTTCTTTTATTTTGACAAAATCCAACTCTTGCAGTGCTGGTTCTACCAGAAGTCCCTGGAGGAGCTAGAAGGTACCCTGTCAAAGTTATCTTTCCAAGCTGCAGGGGAGCGTGATAAAGATGTTATGGAAATTCTTGAGGAAGTTCGTTTACTGTCAATCACTAGCGATGATTGACGGTTATAAATATTAATAGAATTATATTGTTTTTAAGTTGCATATGTGATCATATAGAGTTTTTATATAAGTTCTGTAAGAAGTCTCATAAAATTATGTTGCTTTTATTGCATATGTGATCATTCAGAATTTTTATATTACAATCTGATTCTGTAAGAATTTGCTGCTGTGAATACTTTTAGGTAATTTTTTACAAAACCGTTCGCACATGAAATACTAAAAAAATTAAAGACATGTTGATTTGGGTTTAACAGCTATGCTTTTTAATTGAAACTTTTTATCCATACCGAATTTTAACTTTGTTGTTTTGCTGTTGCTTTCCTTCTCTTCGTTCTTTAAATAACGTGATCTTCGTTTTCAAAGAAATAAGTAAAAAATATGTTATGATTTTGTGTGGCGATAGTAATTATATGCATTAGTGATTCAAACTATTCAGTACGTTGGAATTGCAGGGTGAAAAAGGCAATTGGGTTTTATGTATCTTAATGTTTGGATATATATCTTGTCTGATTGTAGTTAACTTGTTATATGGTTGAAGTGGTTATAGTAAATGAGAAACGGGACTTGCTTTAAATGTTACAGGATAAATATAAAATTTTTCTACTTATATATATATGGTGCATTAATGTTGTATTAGCTTACATGGGAAAATGGATTTTTCATAATAAAGAAGATCATATTTAAAATTTGTAGTTGTTACATTTTACCGTAGGTTTAAATGGGCAAAAAGACAAATTTACATTTAAAATATATTATAAATTAAGACTCCCAAATTTGAATACAATAATAACAGCAATTTACAAATGTTTTTTTTTTATATAATTTAATATACATCTCAAAACAAGTGTTAAAAAAATCACATTAAAATTTTGTGTACTAGTACAAGAAAAATGTCATTAATTCATTAAAAACACGATTTTGAAACCTTTTAAAAAGTGAAAAATTTAAAAAAACATAAACAATCTTGTATCGCAGTAAAACAGTAAGCATGGGCAATGAAACAAAAATCTCATGTACATTGCGCTGATTTAATTTAATAAAGAAAAATCCCTAAGCTTTTAAATAGATCAAAATTGTAAAATGCTTTAAAAAAGTTGTATAAATAATTTTTTAATTTTAAAAATAGTTTTCTGAGAATGCTGGTTTTAAAGATTTTTCTGAGAATGCTGTTTTAACTTAACCTATTTTTCATGGTAGCTATCGCAATAAATAAAACAGTCTATTTTATAACTACTGCATTTACAATTCTGCCTTTAGGAATGCTTTTAACTGAGTCACTTCTTGGAGGCAATTGAAGCAAAACGTCTGCTTCCACCATGGACATTAAGCGACTTATAATCTGCCGACCTGTAACGTCTGCCCATGGGACCATACCATCTCCCTCCCACCTTATAGTGGCTCTCTGATATTCTTGCAGCTTGCCGAGGAAAATTTCAGCGGACACCTTGAAGTTGGGTCGGGGTGTTTAGAGTTTTATTGGGAGTTTTTGTTGATAATGAGTAAACATAAATTGCTTGTTGCTTGTCTGATAGGTGTAGCGACCACGCTTATTTTCAAATATGAATGTGAATGAATGAATGCAACTTACTTTATCCTCGCATGGCCGGAAAACGACAGTTGACTGTCGTTTTCCGGCCATGCGAGGATAAAGTAAGTTGCATTCACTTGGGTTTAACACCTCGTGCCAGCTTACGAGTTACCATGTATGTTACTTTGTGTGTAATTACTTAATTTTTTTTATTTTTTTATGTATGGCTGATAATTTGAACAACCCATTAGTGACCACTGGGTTGGAGCAATTGTTGTTAAGTGTCTCGCCCAAAGACACATACGCCCATAATGGTAGCAGCGTCAAGCCTTAAACCCATTACCTGTGGGTTACAGGCAGGCGCGCTAACCACTATGCCACGGCGGCAATTAAATGTAAACATGTTTTTAACTGTAAGCGTGTTTTATAAACTGTTGTTTTGTTGCCATTAGTATACTAAAAATTCAGTAAACTAGGAAATTTAAAAAAATCTCAAGAAATTAAAAAAAAATCAAACATGATTTTTATCCATTAACTTGTATGACAGAAAAATATTTGAAATACTGACATACTGTATATACACTGTTTATTTTATAGAAAAATATAACAAATATAAATTGTATTGTCTGTATAAAGAGTAAATACTGTTTTATTACTGCTGTATTTTGCTTAGGAATTTCAGTAAACATTTAAAAATCTGATTTTTATCCATACCTTAACTTGTATAACAGGCAATTTTGGTGATTCTGAGCCCGCCATTCTACGCAGACAAGGTAACACAAGGATGTAATATGCTACTATGGCTGGAACAGGATTTCCTACAGGGTAGTTAGGATTTATAACAAAGAATTTTAAATGTAAAAAATATATGAAAAATTTGAAATGAAAGCACTAAATAACTAATGGAGTATTTGAAGTTGTTAAAAAATTTTGATTTAAATACAACGAAAATACAAAATGTTTTGTAAGTATTTTGGAAATATATATTAAAAGAAACTTAGCAACTAAAAAATTAAGAAAAGTTTAATATCATACCACCGAATAAAATTTTAGGAGTTGTTTTGTAATTTTTCGACAAAAATACATAGAAATTAGTATTTAAATGTATAAAAAATATGAGACACCAACAATTACAACTATGACTTACCCGGTAAAGAGAAAATCACTTTCTTTCCTCGCTGAGTTTCGATTGTTGAAAAGGATGTTGGTGCCCTGTTAATAAGATGTCTATGTTACTCAACTTAAATGTGATTGCTTCAATAGAATGCTCATTTTAGTAATAAAAAAATAATATAAAACGTGATATTATTTTCTTATATTCTGCTCAACACATGTTAGAAAAATGTTACAATTTTTTTCCAAATTTTAGACAATTTATTAGTAAAAAATACCCCCAAAAATTGCCACAGTATAAAAATACCAAAAAAGTTGTTGCAGTAAAAAAATTGGGAGCAGAAAAAAAACATCAAAAAATAGTGGCGCAGAACAAAAAATTTGGTGCAGAAAAAAACACCAAAAAACAGTTGGCGCAATAAAAAAATACCAAATTAGGACCTACCCTGGTTTCACTGACACTCGGCTGTAATGTATTTTAGCTCCCATGTCTTGTAGTAAGGACTTGATTGTATCATTTTCACCAATAGATGCACACCCAGTGATAATAACAGCATCAGCTGATGGAAATTAAAATTAAGTTGTTTTGGCAGAAAATTAAGTTGTTTTGGCAGAAAATTAAGTTGTTTTGGCAGATTTTATTATGTTTTGTAGGGTAAGCATGACGCTGAGTGTATATAGTAGGGTGGGGTAAGGTGGAACACCTTTTCATTCTATTTTTCCGTCCCATATGGTAGTAAACACAGAACATTCAAAGAATTATAAAACCGTATCCTCACGACTTTCATGGCTTAAACACGATTACTATATTTGGATATTATGTGCTAAATCAAAACCACATAAGTAAACACTAAACATGCAGGCGATTAATTATAAAAACCTTTTTGTTTTATGTTATGTATGACTGATAATTTAGACAATCCATTAGTGCCCGCTGGGTTGGAGCAATTGCCGTTAAGTGTCTTACACAACGACACATACTTGCACAAAAACAGCTCTTTAAACCAAAACTTACCATTCTTATAGGCAGTCTTAATAGATTCCCGTACAACATCTGGCTTATTGCAAACCAAGCCCGCATCTAGTGTAGGAAAACCTGCTTTGTGCAGTGCGAGTAACAAAGTGATGCGATTTGTGTCTCTTGCCTCCCCAGGAGATAATTCAACTTTGTTTGGTTCTGTAAGCTAAAATATACCTTTTTAGAAGTTGCTAAACTGTGCCTATCTTGACGATCTTAACAAAATTATTTCCACAATCGTCACTTAAGAGATAAGTGCATAGGAAATTGAACGTGATAAATTACAAGAATTTGTTTTTTTTCTTGTGCTGATAATTGTATTTAATTATAAACTGATGACAGCGTTTTTGGCGAAATATATATTTTTATTCAACAATTGGTTGGTTTAAATTAACCATAGTGTCCTGTTATTTAAATCGAGATTATTAAAGGTGTTTCAATATAGCATAAAAAATAGTCATTGAAACACTTAAATAAAGTACCCTTATCAGGGTTTCTGTAAATGGTAGATAGCATAACACAGAACCAATCCAACATGTGGGGCTTGTTAGTGACGTCATATTTGTTTATTTAATTTAAAAAACTCTGCAAAGCCTACACGGTTATGTTAAATACCTATTTTAATTAAAAAATTAACCAGTTAAGAGGTAACAGTTTTATGTAGGAAAGGTTTTATGTGCTTGTGGCCATTATGACGTCACCAGTGTTATACTATCTACCTCTGTAAATAACTCTTTCTCTTTAGTAAAAAAAATTGAAACAGACATTTAAATTCCGCACCGCAGTAAAAAAAAGCTCTAAAACTGTGAAAGGTTATTAAACTATTTAATGACAGCCTTTTACAGTAAAAAAACAAAATTTATAGCCTAATATAAAAAATGATATAGCCTACCTCGTTTCCAATAGACATGACAGCAACTGTTGGTAGACGATGGACACTGACAGTTAAAACACCAGCTACAGCAAGAAGCCCCGTCTCAACATGACCAAGCTTTGTACCAGCTTTTAATATGACTTCCCCTTTCATAAGGTCGCTGCCAATAGCTCGAATATGTGAGCCTGGTGTTTTAGCTTCAAGCATTCGTACAACTAGTTCCGATTCTCCCTGTAAACGTAGTTAGGGTTTAAAACGTGGGTGACAGAACGTGAATAGTACTGAAGGTGATGTGTTAAAATATGTGTTAAAAAGTGTTTGTGTATGTGTTAAAAAAAGGTTGGGTGACTTTTAGATATGTTACGTATGTATAACTAAATTTTAACATTGTCACCAATTTTACTAAAAAATTAAAAAATGTGATAATTATGTTAAAGTTATAACAAAAACTTTAAAGAGACATTTATCTTTTAAAATTACATTTCTGTACCAATATTTAAAACCTAAAACATAAAACATTTCACATTTTTTTTAACAAAATTTACTAATAATTTAAAAAATGTGACTTTTAAAAATTAAAATAAAAAATATAAAAAATTTTAAAAATCTGAATAAAAATTAAAAAAAAAACATTTCTGTCACCACCAGTAAAAACCTACAACATAAAACATTCCAGAAACTTGACTAACATTGTCATCTTCCTCAATTACCATTGTTTCTTCGACAGGAACAACTGCATTAGATCCTGGGGGCAAAACGGAACCAGTTCGAACTCGTATTGCTTTCCCAAGGGTTAGGTATGAGTTCCCTGCATTTGCTCCGAGAATTTCTAAATCTCCTGGTGTGTCAGAAGCTGTATGAAGGGTTTTAAGAGTAATGGTAACAAATGAGTCTTTTTAATTTTTTTTATTACAGAAAATAATATTTTTATATTGAAAAAATCTATTTTGGGGCAATGAAAATCTGGCCTAAATCCTTTTTTTTATAATGAAACTGATATTTTTATTTTACAAATAGGTAGGAGACACAAACATTTAAAAAAAAAGTTACCCAAATTATATTTTTTTATTATTATGTATGGGATCCTTTTCCTTAAGGATCTGTGATAAGGGCCAGAATTGGCTTATTATCGAACCCAAAATATTTACAACAGAAAACAGACATACCAATTACAGCATAGCCATCAAGTATTACAGTTGGGCAAGAAGGAACAGATTCTTTCGCATTTACATCTTCAAATAAGTAGTGTTCATATGCATCTAAAAGGAAAGACTAGATATTTTAACATTAAACTACAAATATATGCATATAACAAAAAAGTGAAAACGATGTATTCAAACTTGAACTACACAGGAAAGTAAAAACTATGTAGTTAAATTCGAACTATACAGATAAACAAAATAAGATGTATATATATAAATATAGTAGAGCGGGGAAAGACGGAACAGCTTTAGCACATAATACCCAAATATCCTGATTGTGTTTTGAACAATTAACAACGGTCTATGGGAGTCGTGAGGATACGGTTTTATAATTCTTTGCATTTTCTTTGTTTACTACCAGATGGAATTTGGAAAATAGAATGAAAAGGTGTTTCATCTTTCCCACCCTACTACACATATATATTTATGTATATATAATAGGGCTGTGAAAAAGTTAACGGTTAACTTTTTCACAACAGGTTCGGTTAACCGAACAGGTTCGGTTAACCGCTAACGAAAAGTTCAAGTCGTTAACCGAACTATGACGTCATAGGGCATAAACGTATATCAATATCTGTCTTATTTACACGAAAGGCACGTGTTCGTGTTCGTTGATTGTTGTTTTGCAATAAGACAGAGTGCGCAGGGACGCTGTTGCTTTGATCGTGCCCTACAACGGCGATTACGCCATCAATCTTGATTGTTAATACCGCAGGCTAACTAGTTTTGCAACATTATATTGGTGTAATACACAACTTAAATGTTTTCCTCAGCCAAGCAGCGTGTTTGTTACAAAAAGCAGGCATTCACACGTGGATTCATTGCATCATAATAGCGATTGTTTGACCTGGCAATTGATTACGACATAATAGCAATTCACACGTTAATAACTGCGTCATAATTGCAATTCACACGTTGATTATTTAGACGGCAGGTGTTTCAAAACAGGTTTGAATATGAATAAGAAAGCATTACTTTAACGTTAAGAACATTTGCCCGTGTATTGCAAGCATAGTCCATAAGTTTGTCGTAAAGTTGCCTTTAAATTCTCGAAAGAAAAGCGATAAACAAGACGCTTTTATTAGGATTACACTTGTATCGGTTAACCGGTTAACCGGTTAAAACTGAACGGTTAACGGTTAAACAAAAATAGGGAAAATCCACAGCCCTAATATATAAATAAATTTTTCAATAACCTTGAAAATATTTTGATGTAAATGGCAGCGGAAATATATTCAATAACATAATGGAGAAAGCCTGGTCCACGTCCACAGGCGGATAAGGTGACACTCTATTCCGACGAGCCAACTTAAGATTGTCTCCTGCCTCACCTGTGTGTATAAGTGTGGTCAAATTTGATAATTTCAAAAGTAAACAGCCTATATGGAAAAACAGAAAATTGACAAAAAAAGTCATAAATTAACATTTGAATTTGGATTCACAGATGCATTATGTACTGTACGCTATTGAAAAGTTATTGAAATATTAAATGGAAATTTCGTAGACAAATATGAAGTTGTTTTATACAAACCAGTTCAACTAAATTAGGCTTTTCCGCAATTACAATATTATTTAATAAGGTTCATGATGTTTTACAAAATATTTAGCTGGATTGTATCAGTGTCAAATCTACCAAACATCTATTTTAACTATAGAACTAAAAGATACAAGTTTGAAATTTTTAAATGCATTTTGAAGAACATTAACATTTTGATGGCTTTTTTGTGGCAATTTTCTGGCAGAACTGTGAATTTAAAAGATTGCAAATAATATCGAATGTTGTTACCTGGTTGTTGTGAATAAGTTCTGTTTATGGATGGCGGTTGGCCAACGATTCGCAGCTGAAACAAAATGAAATTTTACATTACATATTATTTAGATAAAAGCAAAATTATTGGATTAATAAGTTTTGTGAATTCTCCCATTTTTTGTGACCGAAAAAAGAAAATAAATTTCATTTATTCAAGGACCAATTAACATTATATATATTTACCAAAGTTTCACTCCCAAAATTTTATTTAAAATCACTGGAAGTTATAAACTTAAAAGCTGCACAATTTAAAAAAACTCATAAATTCTACTCATAAAAAATCTCAATAAAAAATATAAAACCTTTTCTTTTTCTGTGAAATAAAATCTTATTATCTTAAAATCATTGGAAATTGTAACTTAAAAACTGCACAATTTAAAAAAAAAACATAAATTGTACCCGTTTTTATCTCAATAAAAAATAAAATACCTTTTCTTTCTGTGTTTTTTGTAATGGAGTTGACGATATAATTCCATTGGTCGGTCTGACAAAGCTATTGTAGCTCGTCTCGTCGCCATTTTCAGAGTTTCGAGATTCCTTTATTAGGTCTACGCAAGTAACAAGGTAGGGGGAGACGGATTCCAAACATGACTGAAAATTTTTTGTAGAGAATGAGAAAAACAGCATTTTTAATTTAATTTACATGAAAAATCTGTAACACTTGCTGTTCATGCTTAAGGCATGTAACTACCACAGAAAACTATAAAGGTTGGCAATTAAATAAAGTGAATCAATAAATAACATGAAAAAAAATTATCAAATAATTTAAAAAAATTCAATAATTAACATAGAAAAAAAATTCAATAAATAACATGGAAAAAAAATTAATAAATACCATGGAAAAATTTAATAAAAAATTAAATGGAAAAAACAACCCATTTTTTTGTGATAAATATCAATATATCGGTTTCACTTAAATAACGCTGAAACTTAAAAGTCTCTAGCAATAAAGTGTAAAAAACACTAAAATGGCATGAACTACCATATACTTAAATTAGTGACCTTCAAATATCCCGAAAAAGTTTTATAATAAACAAAGGCAAATTGATAACAAACGATTGTAAATTACTCCAGACCTGCGGTAATAAAATGAACTTCATTCAAAAAATGAAAATACAAACTAAATGCACACTTTGGGTAAACAGTTTAAACAGCTGATTTCTTACAAAAGTGACTGTAGTGTTTTTTGATCCACCAATATATTACTTGTGTTTGGTAACTGCATTCTTTATTTAAAACCAATATCTTGTGGCGACTGAAACTTAGTCGGTCACATTCGGTATTGCGTAATTACTGTCACGTGTTATTTGCCTATCGCCATTGCGTAATTACAGACACTACCTTCTTCTGTTACCGTACTCTCTCAATTGCCTTTTTCTTACTGTTGTCGTTTTCGCACACGAAAGTGTGAAGTGTAATCATTCTAATAAAAACGATCTTGGACTCAACATCGCTACAACCGCTACAATTGGTGACCTCGACGTAGCAGGAACGATATTTCTGCAAACTGTCAAGAAGATGGAAAACGCTGTCGCACTCAAGCTGCCAACATTTTGGACGTCACAACCTCGGGTATGGTTTCAGCAGGCAGAAGCGCAGTTTGCGTTGCGCAATGTAGCAGCGGATACTACTAAGTATTATTATGTAGTAGCAGCGTTGGACCAAGACACAGCAAAACGCCTGATCGATCTTCTGGAAAACCCGCCGCAAGAACAAAAGTACGCGGCAATAAAACAACGGCTACTCAGAACATTCTGCCTTTCGCCTCAGGACAGAGCTTCTCAACTCTTAAACATGCCAGATTTGGGCGACCGAAAGCCTTCCGAGCTCATGGATGACATGCTGGCACTGTTAGGAAACCACGAGCCCTGCTTTCTATTCAAGCATTTGTTCTTGCAACGCCTGCCAGAGGATATCCGCGTCATATTGTCCGGCGACGAAACAAATAACCCACGAGAGCTAGCACAGCGAGCAGACATACTCTGGCAATCCATCAGCGAGCGGGTACGAAGCGTAGCAAAAATCGTCAACAAAAAGAGCCCACACTCACGGGGAAACCAACCTGGCGGAGAAGATGCAAGGCTGTGCTTTTACCATCGCAGATTTGGGGATCAAGCGCGAAAATGTGTATCTCCGTGCAGCTACCCGGGAAACGACCGAGCCGGTCGTTGATGTATTCCTCAGCGACCGGCAAGAAAACCTGCCTCTTCTATACGTGGGACCGCACTTCCGGAATTAACTACTTAGTCGACTGTGGAGCAGAAGTCAGCGTCATTCCTCCATCCGGGCGAGACCGAAGGACACGTGCGAGGGGCACAAGTCTATTAGCTGCTAACGGAAGCAAAATACGAACTTATGGTACAAAGGTAATGCATTTGAACTTGTCAGCAGGTAAATTTACCTGGAAGTTCCACATCGCCGATGTCTCATGTCCTCTCATTGGAGCCGATTTTTTACGAGCTTATTCGTTGGTAATCGACTTTAAACATTACCGGCTGCTTATCGCAAATACGGTAAAGAATGCTTCACGTCAAAATGCAGTGCACCAGGCGGAAAGAGGGACCATTTCAAAGACGAACACTAGCTACTCTGCTCTTCTAAAAAAGTTTCCAACGATCACCACTCCTCAGTTTAACCAAGCGACGACAAAACACGGAGTATATCACTACATTCCTACCGACGGACCACCGGTACACTCACGAACACGAAGACTACCGCCAGAGAAACTTGCGCTCGCCAAAGCTGAATTTGCAGAAATGCTGGAAATGGGCATAATTCAACGATCATCAAGCCCGTGGTCGTCGCCGCTACACATGGTCCCTAAATCGTCAGGAGGTTGGAGACCATGCGGAGATTACCGGAGGTTGAACGCGCGTACGCAAGCGGATCGCTATAATATACCGCACATCCACGATTTTACCGCAAAGCTAGCCGGGGCGAAAGTTTTTTCAAAGATCGACTTAATCAGAGGCTATCATCAGATCCCGGTAGCACCTGAAGATATCCCCAAAACAGCCGTTACCACGCCATTCGGTCTTTACGAATTCCGTCGAATGCCTTTCGGATTGAAAAATGCAGCCCAAGCCTTTCAGAGATTAATGGACACCGTCTGTCAACCACTCGATTTCGTTTTCGCCTATATAGACGACGTCCTAGTGGCCAGTCAGAATGAACAACAACACTTCGAGCATCTAAAAGCAGTGTTCCACCGTCTGTCGCAATTTGGTCTGGTAATCAACCCCAAGAAATGCCAATTCGGAAAAGCACAAATGGATTTTCTTGGTCATCACGTAGACCAGGCAGGCGCAAGACCATTGGAAAACAAAGTGGCCGCTATTCTACAATTCCAGCATCCCACAACTATTAAAGGACTGCAGGAATTCGCAGGTATGATAAATTTCTATCATAGATTTATACCTTCTGCCGCCAAAATAATGGCGCCGATCTATTCAGCCATGGCTGGCAAACGAAAAACGTTAACCTGGACAGATAACTTACAGACGGCTTTTGAAGCAGCCAAACAGGCGCTAGCCAACGCAACCCTTTTAACGCACCCTAAGCCGCAGGCTCGTACAGCTTTGACGGTCGACGCATCAGAAACTGCAATTGGGGGTGTGCTTGAACAGTTTATAGATGGGCTCTGGCGCCCATTGGCGTTTTTCAGCAAACAATTACGGGCCGCTGAGGTAAAGTACAGCGCTTTTGACCGGGAACTGTTAGCCCTGCATCTTGCAATCCGTCATTTTCGGTATTTTCTAGAAGGTCGCGACTTTACTGCCTACACGGATCACAAACCGTTAACGTTTGCATTCTCTAAGATTACAGATCCCTGGTCCGGGCGGCAACAGCGTCAACTAGCGGCCATATCAGAATACACTACCGACGTTCAACACGTCAGCGGTAAGAACAACCGGGTTGCTGATGCTCTTTCTCGCGCGCTCGTGGGAAACATACATGCTGCGGTCATCGACCTGGACTACAAGCAGTTGGCGAAAGCGCAGCTCAACCCAGAAGTACAAGCATATCGCACCGCTATATCCAACCTTAAACTAGAGGATATAGCTGTTGACGCCACAGGCACTAAACTCCTGTGCGACGTTTCCACCGGAAACCCACGACCAATCATACCGGTAAAATGGCGGAAAAAGGTGTTTGACGTCTTACATGGTTTGGCCCACCCCTCTATAAGAACCACACGGCGGCTTATAGCAAACAAGTTTATGTGGCATGGGCTTAAGAAAGAAGTCGGTTTGTGGACTAAGCAATGCCTAGCCTGTCAAAAAGCTAAAATCCAACAACATACCCGAGCTCCTTTACAAAATTACCCACCGCCTAGAGTAAGATTTGCCGACGTCAACATTGATATAGTCGGCCCACTTCCAATTTCTCAGGGTAACATGTATTTACTAACGATGGTTGACAGGTACACGAGATGGCCCGAAGCAGTTCCGATGAAGGACGCAACGACAATCACTTGTGCAAGAGCGTTCATATACAACTGGATATCAAGATTCGGAATCCCTACGAACGTGTCGTCAGACCGCGGGCCACAATTCACATCCGAATTGTGGTCCAAGACCAACGAGTTCCTAGGTATAAAGCTTCATCGAACCACAGCGTTTCATCCACAGGCAAATGGTCTCGTGGAAAGGTTCCATCGTCACTTGAAAAGTGCCCTGATGGCCCGTTTGACCGATCCAAACTGGGTGGATGCTCTACCATGGGTTCTCTTGGGAATCCGAACAATGCCAAAGGACGACTTGCAAACTTCGTCTGCGGAATTAGTGTATGGTACTCCGGTCGCCGTTCCAGGAGATACAACAACGTACAAGGAGACACAACCGGCAGCACCCGAATTTCTTAAACAACTACGAGAAATCTTGCGAAAACTGGCTCCGGTTGCCATGTCACGTCATTGCACTCCACCCGCATCCGTTACAAACAGTCTGCAACAAGCCAAGTACGTGTTCATTCGCAGAGACGCACATCGTAGGCCACTCACCGCTCCCTACGACGGACCGTACAGGGTTATCGAAAATGGTCCAAAGGCGTTTAAACTAGACGTGGGCGGTAAAGACCAACTGGTGTCAATCGATCGATTGAAACCCGCACATGTAGATCTCGGAACACCAGTCCAAACCGCCCAACCCCCACGACGAGGACGCCCACCAAAAATCATCGCTGACCAGATGAAAGCAACTTCTTCTAAACCAACCATGATCCGAACCAGGCCACAACGAAATATTCGGCCACCGGAACGTTACGGTTGTTCGGCTAAAGACAACTCTTCGCTTCTAGGGGGGAGTTATGTGGCGACTGAAACTTAGTCGGTCACATTCGGTATTGCGTAATTACTGTCACGTGTTATTTGCCTATCGCCATTGCGTAATTACAGACACTACCTTCTTCTGTTACCGTACTCTCTCAATTGCCTTTTTCTTACTGTTGTCGTTTTCGCACACGAAAGTGTGAAGTGTAATCATTCTAATAAAAACGATCTTGGACTCAACATCGCTACAACCGCTACAATCTCATGTTTATTAATAATATACGATAAAAAAAACACTGAAATAAAGCAGACTTTTCTTAGCTAGAATAATTACATTTACAAAGTACCATAGTAAGTTTTTGGAGTCAGAATCATGTTTTTTACCTTTAGCAATCCTGGAGAGCTTGGTAAGTTGATTATCAAAACTTCCTTTTTCACTCCACAAATTCCTCTGCAATTTAAATTGATTTGAGTTTAAAACCTAATTATTACAATGCAGTTATTAGCAAAGCTATGACAGAAAGTTAATATGTTTCAAACAGAAGTGTTTTATCTTGAAAGTTTAATTAATAAATTATACATTTAGAAATATATATACATCTTTACAAGGTGTCTTTCAATTAATTAATTTTACACCACTAAGTTCATATACTAATATATATATATATATATATATGTACACAGTGGCACAGCCAGGGGGGGTTAGAGTGTCGCGACCCCCCCCCCTCTTTTAAACCCCCTAAAAAATTAATTAAAAACAATTTTTTTGACAATATTTTGATTAAACCCCCCCCCTTTTTTTTCTTGGCTGCGCCACTTAAAGCTATTGTACTGAGCATGAGGTAAAAAGGAATTTAAAAAGGGGTCTACATATTGCTTAGGAAATGTAGACATATAAAATGTAATAAGCTCGACAGCGACGACAAACAAATGTTTTTCCTTTTTAAAATTAAAGTGACTTTTACACCCTGTAGAGAAGGCTGGCAGTGGTGCAGTGATAAAAACGATAGAATTTAATGTGGCCAAGATATCCAGATCTAATATATAAACATGCTACATACATAATGTTAAGTTATCATTGTTTTAGTTCCTATTGTATCTAATTTGTATGTGTGGTGCCCCTCCCCAATCATGTGCATTATGTTCTGCCTCAGTGATTTTGCCTTCTTCCTTTTTCTGTCTGGCCTCCTGTCTGACCCATAGAAATAAAAAAGAGTAGAATGCGCAACTGCCCAAAACTGCGATATACTGGCTTTTCAGTCACGTGACCGCCAACTCCGCCCCCATTTCGCTTGGTCTCCATTGTAAAAGATAAGCGCATAGTGATTTTAGGACGATTTTGCTGTTTTTTTTAAACTACACAAACTATTCAAGTTTATCTTTTCTGCCCATTAAGGCTGTCAATAAAAAAAAACCCCAATGGAATTTTCCAGTTAAAATTAAGGCGAACTGCCATAAATACTAAAACATTTTTTGCAGGTGGGGTGGAGTATGTAGTTTCTAGCCCATTTCCCAGGTCAATATACCCTTGCACTTTCTTCCCATTCCAGACAATATGCTTTTTAATAGCCACTTCATCGAGCATGAGCGAACAAATTATCTTTTGAGATGAGGAAACAGAATCGCATTTTAACTTAAATGCAGTAAAAGCAGGGGTTGTAAAACCAGGGTCAGCATTAACATTGCCATACCATCGGCGAATCGTGGTTTGATGTGGTAATGTACCAGGGAAAGTCTTCCTAACATATTCATATGCCTTCCAGGAATAGAACTGTAAAGTCAGTGCAAAAGTTTTCAATTGTGGTGGAAATCTGTGGCCTTTTCCAGTTGACTGTTGTGATTGAAAACGAGTAAAAAACTAGTTAGGTACTTCTGCAGTTTCCTGCAATACTTCTGCACAGTTTGTGGAAATTAATTGTTTCTTGGACAACTCATTAATAGTTTCTGTTAAAGTTGAACGTTTAGCCATTAAACGGGTGTTATGTTGCCTCAGCTTTCTAACCCGGTCTTTTATTCTTTCCAAAGCAGCTAAATTATTGTGGAACTTCTTTTTGTATTCAGACATAGATGACACACCATAGGAGTGGTCAACAAGGTGGCAGGATTTTTTTGCAGGTGGAGGTTTGCGATCATCAGAAGTAGAACCAACTACCCGCTCCGTTGATCTCACTTTAGGCATTTTTCGACCTGTTTGGCATTTCTAATCACATGTATGACTGTGGTGAGTGGTTTGAATACAGAAATCAAATTTATACCAAACTATACAAACCAACCTCTTTTAAGTGCTTGCCGAACTTCTTGAACCTTCTAGGTACAGCATTAGGCTTTATCCGAACATTACCTTTTGATCGGTTGATGTCTATTTCATAGAAATGGTCTGAGCATATGACGGATGAGTCTGATATTTTTAAGTTCTTTCGCCGTATTTTTACTTCCCATTTTTTTCGACGCTGCTGTCTTTTGGGAGATTAAAACCCAAAAGTAATATATACAATTGGCTAGCTGACAAAAGTATATTCAATATAACATATGTTTTGTTTGGGCCAACTTTAAAAAGTGAAATGTTTGGTGTATGAATGCCTTTTAAACAAATATATCTTTCCAAACATACAAAACTAAACTCAGGAATAAAATAAATTTTCCTTGGTAAGCTATTTTATACCAATCTTGATTCTGTACGATATACTGATACTGATTTCTCAACAATAATACTCTGTTGAAACTGTTAATGTAATATCTTTTTAGCTAAATTAAAACTTAACATTGGTTTAACTGTTAAACTGTGCATCACACTAGGCTAGAATAGTTCTACACTTAACCAACTCAAAAGAAACCTGTGGAATGTTCGAGGATACTTCTTTTTAATTTCAGACTCTTCGTCATCACTGCCTGAACTATTTGATCTGGGTTGGCTTTTAGAAAACTTTCTCTTATTGCAGCCAAAAGCAATACACTGTTGACCTCTTTGGGGTCTATTCTCGGACATAGCCTAGAAATACTTGATAATACTCAAATTTGAATTCAAAAGCTATTGAATGTCAGATTATTAAAAATTTGGCGCTAGTAAAGAATCCTCCCCCTGCGTTATCTGCTAACCGTTAAACATACAAACAACCAATAACCCGTATAGGCAATAAACTCTAACTGACCACTAACCTCTGCCTCCTTACTACCAACCTCCAACATTTTCCACTTATTTAATCTAACACGTTACGTTTCGGAGGAATCTACATTTGTACCCATATAATATACACAATTCTGACAGTGTTGGGCAATTAAAAAAGTATTTAACACAACTTTATTAAACAAACGCAAAGCTTGTTATATATATATATATATGTGAAAAAAACATTTTTGTACGTATACCTGTGATTTAAGTCAGAAAATGAAAGAAAAACTACATACGCGCCATAGATTCCATTGCCTGCAATAGTACAACGGGAACGACCTGCGGTCACGTGACCCTTAAAACCCAGTATATCAGCTCTCTCCTTTAGCGACATTGGAGATGCGCGTTCTATTCTTTTTTATTTCTGTGGTCTGACCTTGTTGGTCATTCATTCTAAACATGTGCTTGTGTTGTGAGGTGCTCTTAATAAACTTAACTACTGACTTAACACATAACAGGTAAACAATACAATATGTATACCTCATTGAGTTGAGGACTTGAGGTAAAGCCAAAGTAATGTATGTCACATTTTTCAAAAGTGTCTTTTTTACAATTTTACATGCTGTTGGACATAACACATAAGACACACTTTGGCACTGTTTGAGAAAAACTCAAAATGTGACATGAACTACTTTGGTTTTACCTCAACGATATATACAAGAAAAAGCTGTTATCCTATGTACACCTGAACAGCACACCAGTAGAATTGTTGCTTAAGCATTTGGTTGTAATAAATGCTGAGATCCCTGGTAAGTCTTTATCAACAACATCTTTTGTGACTTCCGGGACGACATCTGTTGCTTCAATGCCGGTACCACCACTCGTGATTATTAAACTTAACCCAAAATTTGTGGTCCATGTGAATAAAGTTTCCTGAGAATGGAAAACGAAAAGCGTTTAGAAAAGTCCCGCGCTGTAGCACAGTTGGTTAGCACGCCTGCCTTTAACCCAGAGGTAATGGGTTCAAGGCTTGCCGTCGCTATTATTGAGCGTATATAGTTGAATTATAACAATGGTGTTATATAAGCCACTAACTAAAATAAATGTCTAAACAAAAATTTAGTTTACCTTAATTTCATTTGAATCGCAAGGAACAACTTTTTCAATTTTGAGCACAAACTGAAGTCTAAAAGAGTAAAGAAAACAACCAAATTATTATATTAATTACACAAACCGAATACACAAATGTAATAAACAAACACACACAAGTTTGCAAGGTATGGCAGTTCCTAGCGAGATCACGAGCGCGCAAGAAGGTTGTTTTTCATTTTCGTGGGTGTTATCTCAAAAAATCGGTGTGCAAAGCTTGTACATTTCCCAGCCACGTTAGAGAAACCTACTCATTTTAATGTTTTGTTTTCTCGTTAATTAATTAGCATGCGTGAGACAAATTATGACATGCATAACCAAAAGTTTGCAAACAAAATCGCTTGTGCATCTGCCATACTCTGCAGGCTGGCACACACATAATTGAAAACAGAAGTAGTCTACTAAAAAACGATTTAAATTTTTGGCACATTCCCATTTCTACTTATTGCCTACGCCTTATTAATAAAGTTTATTCTCCAAAACAAAAACATCAGACAGTTCATTTAAGTATAAGTACCCACAACCCACCCAGACAAACCAAACAATATGTCTTGTATCTGTGCCGATATTCCACTTATCGTTTCTCCTTTTGAATCATTGCTTACTAAAAAAACATCCATTATGGCTCTAGCCTATAGCATAGGCAGTATAATTTTTACAATAATGGGAAAGACAGTCTTTTAAATTAATATTTCTTAACAAAGCAGTACAATGACACAAGTTTTATATATATAAGGTAGTCTACCTAATGTAATAAGACATAAAACTAAATTAAATCTCACATTGTATTTGATAAACATTAAAATTAGAGCTATCATATATGCCCTTAGGCAATCATTACAAATTACACAAGCCACATAAAATCACTATAGAAACTTAATAGGTTTGTAATGCATTATAAAAAAAATCTGTCTAAAAAAATATATATATGTTTATATACCTTTATGTAAAAGTTAATAATAATTTAAAGTAAAAATTCCTAATAAATATACACATGTAAACTTACCAACTAAAAGTCCAACATATGCAACGTTATCATTTTCGGTCAGGCTGCCATTATTAGCAAATGATGTCCCTTGCTTTCCCTCATCTAGTTTAGCAGTTTTCCGCCAATAACTAGATTCAGACATCCCCGTGAACAAAAAGAAATTGAAACTCCAACGTCGTGCCTAATTCGCGTACTGACAAAACCTCCGCGTAGCCAAAAATCTAATTTGCCGCTGGGCATTACATTTTCGTGGAAACACTGCTTTCAACGAATTTTGGCGGATTTTTTCTTTTAAAGTCATAGTAGGCCAGCATTACCCGTGCAATCCCCTCTTGAACTAACGTTTTTAAAACTAAAATGCCGCCAGTTACTACTTTATCAGAGGAACTTCATACGTTAACATTGCAAAGCAGCACACATACAGGATTGTAAACAAATCATATTAAGTACCGCACGGGGGTTTTAATTTTTGCCACACACCGAGTCAAGAGTCCCATACCTACCGTCCCCAAAAGGCAGAGCGTAAAAAAATTCACGCCACTACAATGCTTTTTGATGTTTTTGCAAAACCCAAGAAGCAAGAATCGCATATATACTATTCCACCATGTATACCGCTCGCTCGTGTAGAAACAGACAGAAGTAAAAAGTTCGTCTTGCAACCATTGTTTATTTACATCACCTCCAAAAAGCAATCATTAAGCTATCTACTGAGCGTTTATATAAATTGTGAACACAATAGCGTTTGTGTTACTGTTAACAGAAAATAAAATTATTCAACCTACTTTCAAGAAACCTATCTTTCGGAAAAGCTGTAGCCTATGTATACAGTAGGTTGGGGGAAGATGGGACACCTTTAGCACATGATATCCAAATATTCTGGTCTTTTAAACAATTAACAACGATCTAGGGGAGTCGTGAGGATACGGTTTTGTAATTCTTTGCATTTTCTTTGTTTACTACCAAATTGGGCGAGAAAATAGAATGAAGAGGTGTCCCATCTTCCCCCCACCTATATGTATATATTCTGTTCATGTTAGGCCCACGTCTCCATATGCAGTATGTACAAGACACGTTTTATAGTTTGCATTTTTTCAAGCATACAATGTTAGTCAACTTGGTACCAAGACCATTTTAAATTTCCAGATAGGCCGATAAACCCTGCTAGGTGTTCATGTAAACGTTGACCAACTGGGCTCGGGACAATTGACCCCTCGAGACACCTGATCAAGTAAAGTCAGTATCCATGAACACGGATTTCCCTGCATTTAACCAACTAAATGAACACATGCTGAAGTTACCATAGAACACGATGGCGGGGCCTGAACTGCCAAGCAACAAACGTAGGGTGAGAAAGGTCACAGTTACAGAAAGTAGTATTAACGATAGTATTAACGACGAATAGGAAATATAGGATGTCCCATCTTACCCAAAAAAATATTATCTTACCCCAGCATAGCAAGTACTTTTTTATGTTGTGATAGGGTTAAATTTTTGTCAAACCCATAAACTTCCAGATAAAACCTGCCACTAAAAACGAGGCGACTATTTACATGGCGTATAGAACTCAATTCCCATCGATTGCAGTTATGAAAATTAAATGCTATGTAAAATAATTTACTCAATACCCACTGCCGATGTATAGTTATTGCAAGAACAAATAATTGAAAGTATACGCCTTTATATTGCGCCCAATCTTTATTAGCACCACCGGCAAAAAAACAAACAAGCAATTGACTGATAAGCGTTGACGTAAAACGTAACGTATATTGTGAACGTATAGTACACTCAAAAGTAGTTGGCCTTTACAGAAAAAAGTATTAAATCTACGTTCAAGCAATCTATATTTCCGAACAGATGTAGGTATTTTTGTTTAAATTGTTGTCTATAGCTTGATTAGATCATTTGTGTTTTAAGTTAAGCCAACGTCTCTATATGTAGTAAGTACAAAACATGTTAGTTTGCTACCCTTTTTCTTTGCAAGCACACAATGTTAGTAAACTTGGTATCAACAGCCTTTTAGGAAAAATCAATCCAGATGGGACGATAAACCCTGCTGGATGTTTGGGTAAAAGTAACATTGACCAACCGGGCTCGAGACAACCGAGCCCTCGAGACACCCGATCCACGAAAGTCAGTATGCATGAACACGGATTTCCCTACATCTAACCAACTTAAGGAACACATGCTAAAGTTACCATAAAGCACCGTTGTGGGGCCAAAACTGCCATCAAACGTCGGCCAAGAAAGATCACAGTTACAGAAAGTAGTATTAACGATAAGCGAGCCTGAAAATTTCCCCCAACTGATATCGGTATTGCAAAAGTTTGAATGGAATATTTTTGATCTTTGAAACTTTGCCCAAGAGATATTCGAGTGGGAAAAGTTGCAATTTACAATGGTTGCGTTTCGAAGATCCATGATACCGAGATCCAAACTTGAGTAGTCGGAGTCTACGAGTTTAGCACCTCTGTAGTTTTGCCACCCAAGACTTAAGTTAGAAAACTTGCTGTTTTTGACATAAGAACCTGAAAAATCGCTCCAGGAAAAGGTGCAATTTGTCATTGATGAATTGACCAACATAGTTTTTGTAAACGACGCTCTTGAAAATTCGGTGGTGCGGAAATGGGTTCTAATAAATTTAGAACCCAGCATTGAGCCCCAATTGAATCTGGTGTTGGAAATTAAACAGTCAATGAAAACAGCGTTGTAGATACGTGGACTGTTTATCGTTATTCCAGTGAAGTTACATTTTTCGAAAGTCGTGCCCCTCATATCCGCTGACATTCTTGTGCGGTTAAAGGTGCATCGTATGAAGGTGTAGCCTTGAATATTGCGGGATAGCTGTTTGGGCCACAGACGTCCAAAGTTTCTTCCCACAATGGTGACATTGCGTGTCACTTAAATGCATTGGTTGAACCGGTTAATATAGCATTTTATTGCAGACTTTTATTTAACAAATACCAATGGTTGCTCCTTAATAGTATTACATTGATTTACTTAAAACTATAAAGCTAGGACAGCCACAAAATATTATACAGTTTGATTTGAGAAATTGGTAATTTATAGAACATTTTCCCATCCTTTAACATCGATTTTTAATAGTTAAAACTTGTTTTATTGTAAGTAATCTGTTTTGGCGCATGCTTTGTGCATCACTTATGTTGAATACTAAATGAATGAATGAATGAATGAATGAATGAATGAATGAATGAATGAATGAATGAATGAATGTAACTTACTTTATTTTCGCGTGGCCGGAAAACGACAGTCGTTATTACACGATTTAACAACACCGAGTGCCAGCTTACGAGTTACCATTTATGTTACTTTGTGGGTAATTATTTTTTTTGGGGGGGTGGTGTTTATTTTTTTATGTATGGCTGATAATTTGGACAACCTATTAGTGACCACTGGGTTGGAGCAATTGCCGTTAAGTGTCTTGCCCAAGGACACATACGCCAACAATGGTAGCAGCGTCGAGCCTTAAACCCATTACCTCTGGGTTACAGGCAGGCGCGCTAACAACTATGTCACGGCGCCGGACAAACATTTTTGTTTTTACCATTAAATGCGTGCTTAGAGGGAAAATAAGAAAAACTTTAATTCTACAATACTCCGTGTCTCACTCAACCCTACCCTGCATAAAAGTACAAAATCCATTTAATATTGCGGATGTTACCTGTTTGCTGGGTCATAGATGAGATTGGATGGATCAAGCTGAACACGTCGAAATCTGTGCAAATAAATCATCTAATTTTATAAAGCTTCGATAAAATAGTGATGCTATAATGGTATGATTTTAAACAATAACGTAAACCGTACTAATAACTTCTTGGACCTAGTGATCACTAAATTGTCAGGCATAAAATAAATACAAATATACCCATTCAGTTACATATGTGTACTTTTACGCCAACAGCGTTGGATTATGATAGTCGATGTATAACAAAGATAGGTAAGCAAATAAATACAAAATATATCGACTTTGTAATATAGGAATCATTCAAATTACCATCTTGAGAATCACACTTAGAAATGATGACCACAAGGAGCAAGAAAATTCCCAGCTTCATATTAAGATTCAGTAAATCGCTTGAAACCAACTTGCTTTTAAAGTTTCTTGCTGCGCTTCTACTCGTAACAGTGCATTCAGATATCTGCGTTTACGCTTTGCAAATTTGTTTTTCATATATTCTGCCTTGATATCGCTCAAGGCCATGTCAAGTTCGGGAAAAAGTAAACAAACGACTTTCCGCGGTTAATAAGAAATAATAAACGGCAATATGTCTAATGCCAGTATACGGCGTTGGCTATAATACAGTAATAAGTTGTAATAGAGTTATTTTTTACAAACCTTTTAAAAACCTGGCGAATATTTCAATAACGTATTTTATAGGGTGGGAGAAAATGGGACCACTTTATTATATCCAAATATCCTTTACTTCACATCTACGAAAATCAAATGGTTTATTTAAAACAACCTTACACCAAATGAGCGTTTTCAAAAACGCTTAAGATAACAAGAAAGCAAAGCTTCAATAAATGAGCACGTATTACACCAGGTAACATAATGTTAACAACTTTTTTTCTACAACAGTCCACTTAGCTCAATCGAAATCAAACGGAAAGTATCAACAATTAAAAGTAGTTTTCAGTCGCCATTGGTGACTGTGGAGCAATAATTGAAATACATTGTGTGCTTAAAAAGCAAACTAACATGTCTTGTAGCCTTAACTGCAGATGGGGACGTGGGGGACCAACTCAAAACTGAAATAATCTAGTCAAGTTATAGACAACAACTTAAACAAAAAATACCTACACCTGCATGGAGAACTTGTTAAGAGACTGTCAAGTTGGAGCAATTTCCGTAAAGTGTCTTGCCCAGGACAAATACGCCCGCAACGGTAGTAGCGACGTGTCTTGAACCTATACCTTTGGGCTAGAGGCATTGCGTGAACCACCTTTACCCTAGCGCCGTACAGTAATCATTGACTGGATAAACGCTATAAACGTACACAAAGTATATCTCATAATGAATGGCATGTGTTCATGCTTTCATAATAATTTTTATTTATATTCAATTTAAGTAACGTTTTAGGTAAAGCTAGAAAATAGTTTCATTTTTGCATACGTGTAAAAGAAAGAGCACGTTGTTGTATAGTATGCAAGATTGCAAGTTGTTGTATAGTAGAAAAAACAACAGTATATGGTACAAAACCGCTGCATAAAAAATCAAAACATTGTACATTCTTTCATACATGTAAAAATGTAGAATATCTGTTGTATAGTATACACGGAAACGACAACAATTGTACAAAATACGCACTTAAATAAAAATAAATAGAACTTTGTTGTAAGAGCAAACTAAAAACTTTACCCTTTTGAAATATGAAGAAATATTGAGCAGAAAGAAACACGAAAAAGAATTAGTTCCAGAAATTTTTCCCGCAAAGTAGGTAGTTTTTTTTACCGAGAATAAATATTTAGCACTTTTGATGAAAGCAAAAAGTACCTTTTAATGTACACTTTCTGCAAACTGTATATGAACAGCTGAAAATGTGTTTGCATATTCTAGAATATAGTTGCATTTTTGCATACATGTAAAATATAAAATACATAGAATATCTGTGTATGGTTATTATAGTAAATACGGAAAGGACAACCGTTGTACAAAATATCCCAATAAAAAAACATACAAATGAATAGAAATGTAACCGCAAACTAGACATATTATACCTTTAAAATATGAAGAAATATTGAACGTGAATATAAACGAAGGTCAAAATAAGTTCCAGAAAATTATTTCCGCAAATTGTTTACTAAATATAAATTTACGTTAATATTTAGCACTCTGTTCAAAAACAAAAAAGTGCTTGTTAAGGTACATTTTCCACATACTGTACTTTAAACAGTTGAAAATGTGTTTGGATATTTTTCTTTTTATTTTAGGTAATTCTGCAACTAAGCTTAGAGAAATTTTTTCTTTAAAAAATTAGCACATCTTAAAAAGTAAAAAGCCCTGGTTGGCTGGTTTAGCAATATCTCTTTCGAGAATTAGCACTTTTGAAACATTTAGGCAGACCTGGTCACCTGGTTAGCTGGCATACACTTTCACCCAATGCATTCTTGGGATTCAGAATTGAAAAAGACATCGTCAATACTTGGAATAACTTTGCTCTTTGGGTTAGATTTTACTTTGTCACACAATCCTACTAATCTAAGGTTTTTGTAGACTGAATTAAACCAGTTTTTTGTATCTTCTGGGAACTCTAACCATTTAAAGTATTCCCTGTATGCAGTTTGATTCTTGTCCAAGTATTTTAAATACTCCACCAGTTTGCCCGGGGATTCAAAATCATCCCAATGTATAAAAGAACCTTTGGGTGCAAGTTCCAGCAAATCTTGTTTAGCTGGACCCCAAACTACTGGCACCCTTCGATTCCCAATACCATTGTACCAAAACTTTTCTGTAATGTAATCTTTACACCTGTAAGAAACAGATTGTGTTATTGTTAATAAATAAATAAACAAAACTTATTTTTGCTCGCGTGGAAATGACGTTCATTTTAACACATATGTTTCAATTATCATACATTGTGCCCGCAACTGGCAACGGCCATTAAGTTTCTTGCCCAAGGACAAATACAGCTACAACTATAGCAGAAGGACTCTGGACCAAAAGCACTCTAACCCTTGTACTTTGGCACTGGACCATATTAAATAACTCATTAGCCTTACAATTTATCTGAAAAGTCTATGTCACAAAAACAATATATATACTAATACTATTTACCCACATAGCCACATCCTATTCAAGAAAAATCTCTGTATATATTAGACAATTTTGGCATAAACATAGTAATAGTTGTATTATTGGTAGTAGGGATGCACATTACAGAATTTCGAATCCATGAGATTCGAATCCTTTTGTATTCGAATCTTATTACGGGATTCGGTATTCTGTTTAATGACGTCATTACACGTCATCTCATATACTATAGTAACAATTTTTGAAACTTATTAATTTTGAAAAAAAATATTTTTGTGTTTGTGGGACTTTCGAGAGTAAACGTTTCGTAACGTCTTTTCATAGCCTGCTATCTGTTTCATGACGCAAAAACTACCCAATAGTACAATTTTTGATCATTTTACAGCTCATAACCCAACAAGGCTGCTATGAAAGGGTCAATAAACTGACTTTTGTGGGTAAAATTTCTTTTTCCTATAAATATAAAAAGATTCGAAATTCTAGATTCGGAACTCTAGATTCGAAATAAAGTATTCTAGGATATCCTAGAATACCTAATTATTCTGTAATGTGCATCCCTAATTGGTAGTCTGTATTTAATAACAACACCTAACCAATGGAACTTTTTGTTAGAGTTATGCGGCGCTATGTCTGTTAAATTGCCAAGAGGTATTGAGGTGCATAAAAACACCACTCTGGTGTAAACATTTTATCATGACAGAATTTAACAACAGTAAACAAAACAAGTAAAAACCTGTGTGTGTTTTCAAAAGAAAGATAAAATTTGAAAGAATTTTTCTCTTCAGCTGGTAATGCTTCCAGAGCTGCTTTGTTGTTAAAACAACCTCCGTAGCGTTGTACAGGTAAACCTGCGTCTACTAGAGATTGAACAAGCTTTAAACGTATGGCTGCTCCTTTTGTATTTTGACAGTTACTAACCATCCAAAGCTATTAAATAGAAACATGAATGAATGAATGAATGAATGTACCTTAATTTATCCTCGAGTGGCCGGAAAATGACAGTTGTTATAACACGTATGTTCTGTTTCATACACCTTGTGCCAGCTTACCAGTTACCATGTATGTTACTTTGCGGGTAATGTATATATGCCTATATATCATTATGAAAACAGACAGTGGATTTTGATAGCATGCAAATCAATAATTTAAATATTATATATATTATATTGTGATTTACAATGTAGTTTTTTAAAGGAGCTTTTTTCATTGTATAAACATATTTTTATTTCTTATTTATCCTTTTGATTACGATAACAAAGGTCTTATTCAATTACCATATTAAAGTCATGGAAAATAAAAGCAAAATGACAGCCGCTATAATAGACTAATAAAATAAAAAAGGGTAGTGGTAAAGCCTGGCTGCTAAACCTTAAAAGTAACTCAGTAATATTTAGTAATATTTAGACAAAAAAATGTCATAACGAACAAAAAAAATTACAAAAAAAAAAACAAAACATTCTTACAGCCATGTTATGCTTTGTAGCTAGTAACTTGTTGACATTTTCGGTCCCACTGTGATGATCCAACAACCCAAGTACAACGTCAGGATTCGTGTACGGTGATAAAATATCTGAGTCTCGTCGATAAGTCATTGTCCAATTCATCAAAAAGTCAAAATTTTTGAAGTTCCTTTTATGTGTATGGCGCAATGTAGCGGGACTTTCCATGGTGTTCCACACAAACACTTGATCCGGAAACCTGGTGTATTTACGTGTTAAGTCAGATTGCTAAATTTGACAAAAGATCTGAACACTAAACAAGTTATTTGACTGCTTTTAATATTCTCAAAAATTCATAGACTTACAAAAAATAATTTTTAATATGGATTTTTACCAAACACACTTAGGCCAGTCTGCAGAATATGGAAGTTCCTGATAAAATCTTATGTGTGCAAGACAGTTTTTTTTCATGTGCTATCATTAAAAATCAATGTGCAAAGCAGGTACAAATCCCATTAGGAAATTCTACTTAATTTAATACTGCTTTTTTATTTCTATTTGGTGCGTTAATTGGCGTGATTAAAAAAAATTATCTGAGCTTAACCAAAAGTTTGTAAACAAAATTTCATAAAACTCCAAAATCAATTGAATAACATAAAACAAAATTTAGTAGAACCCCCACCTTTTATAACCTTCTAATCCCACCACTGCATCAAAAGCAGAAAAATCAAAGACAACAGCCATTGCATCGTAAAACAAGCTTCTGTTATATGTCAAAGTACAGTTGCCATACTGGCCAGGACTATAACCTTCTTTTTCATTTCCACCTGGATGCCGCCAAGCCAAGATAATTCCTTTGTCCCTGAAAAAAAAGTGAAAATTATAATTTAAAAAATTGGTTTTGAAATTTTAAAAGTAATTTGGCCAGCGCTACAGTAAGGGTAAAATTTGCAGCCTTGCCAAATAAAAAAATTTGTAGCCTCGCCAAATAATATTCTGCATTACTTATTTGAAGAGTGAATTATACTGGCAACTCATGACGCAATCTGGATAATTTTTTCCCGCACTCATACAATACTTAAAAATTGGAAATTCACAAAACCCCCCTAAAAATAGGCTACCTTCTAAGCTGGGCCCCGTTAGGCACAACCGATTTTCTTGGTAGATAGTGCAACTTTGTATTTTCATTTTCTACTACATTGGCATAATAGAACGAAAATATCGCAGTAGTGATAAAAAGTGCAAATAAAACAAATTTTACTTTAGAACCATGATTAGTAATACATTTGTTGCAAAAATTGTTTTCAGGTGGTTTAATTTCCATTTCATACTATAATGTCTGGAACAAAAACAAATTTGTTGATCGATATGTAGGTACACTTCACTTGTCGTAGCTCAGTGGTTTATACCAAGGTGATCCTAGAATACAGATATTCTAGCGGCCATTTTTGATACCTTCTACTGGTACCACTAACCTAAAATTTGGACACTGTACTAACTAGACCCCAGCGGTACCGATTCTAAAATGAAAAATTTAAAATTCGAAAAAATATTAATTATGAATATTAATATTCGTCATAAAAACATATTTATAGAATTTTCTCCCGATCCAGCTTCGAATATGTTATAGCGCTAAGTGATACCTAAAATATGAAACATTATTTTCTTTAAAAAAGTGCGGGGATAGATGTTAAATATAAAAAAGTATGATCATAACTTGAATCATATAAATATTATATTTTCGATTTTTTTTGCGAAAATATAACTTACGCATACATCTATGTAGGTCACTCACATGTTATTCCCATCGAAAAAAAAATTAATTTCAACTTTTTTTTATAACTGAATATTAATATTCGTCATAAAAACATATTTATAGAATTTTCTCCCGATCCAGCTTCGAATATGTTATAGCGCTACGTAATACCTAAAAAATGAAACATCATTTTCTTCAAAAAAGTGCGGGGAAGGGTTCAGAATACAAACAAGTATGAGGGTCATAACTCGAATCATACAAGTATTAAATTTTAAAATATTTCGGCGAAAATACAACTTACGCATACATCTATGTAGGTCACTCACATGTTATCCCCATCGAAAAAAAAATTAATTTCAACTTTTTTTTATAACTGAATATTAATATTCGTCATAAAAATATATTTATAGAATTTTCTCCCGATCCAGCTTCGAATGTGTTATAGCGCTACGTAATACCTAAAAAATGAAACATCATTTTCTTCAAAAAAGTGCGGGGAAGGGTTCAGAATACAAACAAGTATGAGGGTCATAACTTGAATCATATAAATATTAAATTTTCAATTTTTTTCGCGAAAATATAACTTACGCATACATCTATGTAGGTCACTAGCATGTTATCCACATCGAAAAAAAAAATAATTTCAACTTTTTTTTATAACTGAATATTAATATTCGTCATAAAAATATATTTATGGAATTTTCTTCCGATCCAGCTTTGAATATGTTTTAGCGCCACGAAATACCTAAAAAATGAAATATCGTTTTCTTCAAAAAAGTGCGGGGAAGGATGTTAAATATTGTGGAGAGTATTAATTACTCGAATTTCGGGTTATTTACGGTTATCCTGTCCGTACTTACGTACCTGGAAATATAAGAATTTTAATTTATTTGTTTCAATTAATACAAAAGATGTTTTGTTCTTGAAGCCTCTAAAATTAATTGATAAGCTCGATCGAATTGTCGCAGACAATAATGAATGTCTAAAGGAAAGGAAGATAAACCTGTTTGTTATAGAAACACCTGAAGTAGAGGTGCAAGGTCGCTTTCGCCCATTTTATGATAATCTTTGCACCTCCGTTATTTAATTTGCGAGTGTGTTCATCTTTGGCATTTATAGAGTTTTAGCGTTGTTGGCTTTGTGCAGTTGTAATCTAAACACTTTACTCTTCTACTATTCTGCAAACTGATACGATGCAGAATTAATAGAAGAGTAAAAAGTGAGGAATAGTGACCAAACATTTAGTGATCTCCTCGTTGTCTGTTCGTTGATCATCGTCGGATTCCTGTAGAATATAACTGAAAACACATAGTTATCATAGGTAGTAAACAAGTTAGTCAGAGCAATTGATACAAAACCATTTAACGCCGATACTTTTAGCCTCACTAGGTATATCAATATTCTTATATTTACTGTTATAATTTTGTTATAAAAACATTTATGTGGATTAATATGTACTATTTTTGCGTTCGTGCAAATAAAATATATAAACCCGAAATTCGAGTAATTAATATTCTCCATAATATTTAACATCCATCCCCGCACTTTTTTGAAGAAAACGATATTTCATTTTTTAGGTATTTCGTGGCGCTAAAACATATTCAAAGCTGGATCGGGAGAAAATTCCATAAATATATTTTTATGACGAATATTAACATTCAAATTTAAAAAAAAATAAATTAATTATTTTTTCGATGGGGATAACATGCTAGTGACCTACATAGATGTATGCGTAAGTTATATTTTCGCCGAAATATTTTAAAATTTAATACTTGTATGATTCGTGTTATGACCCTCATACTTGTTTGTATTCTGAACCCTTCCCCGCATTTTTTTGAAGAAAATGATGTTTCATTTTTTAGGTATTACGTAGCGCTATAACATGTTCGAAGCTGGATCGGGAGAAAATTCTATAAATATATTTTTATGACGAATATTAATATTCAGTTATAAAAAAAAGTTGAAATTAATTTTTTTTTCGATGGGGATAACATGTGAGTGACCTACATAGATGTATGCGTAAGTTATATTTTCGCCGAAATATTTTAAAATTTAATACTTGTATGATTCGAGTTATGACCCTCATACTTGTTTGTATTCTGAACCCTTCCCCGCACTTTTTTGAAGAAAATGATGTTTCATTTTTTAGGTATTACGTAGCGCTATAACATATTCGAAGCTGGATCGGGAGAAAATTCTATAAATATGTTTTTATGACGAATATTAATATTCAGTTATAAAAAAAAGTTGAAATTAATTTTTTTTTCGATGGGAATAACATGTGAGTGACCTACATAGATGTATGCGTAAGTTATATTTTCGCAAAAAAAATCGAAAATATAATATTTATATGATTCAAGTTATGATCATACTTTTTTATATTTAACATCTATCCCCGCACTTTTTTAAAGAAAATAATGTTTCATATTTTAGGTATCACTTAGCGCTATAACATATTCGAAGCTGGATCGGGAGAAAATTCTATAAATATGTTTTTATGACGAATATTAATATTCATAATTAATATTTTTTCGAATTTTAAATTTTTCATTTTAGAATCGGTACCGCTGGGGTCTAGTTAGTACAGTGTCCAAATTTTAGGTTAGTGGTACCAGTAGAAGGTATCGAAAATGGCCGCTAGAATATCTGTATTCTAGGATCACCTTGGTGTGGTTTATGGGCTTGCAATGTAACCGAACGGTACCAAGTTCAATGCTCGACGCTGCTATCATTGTTGTCCTACGTGCCCTTGGCCAAGAAACTTAACGGATATTGCTGCAACCCAGTGGTCACAAAAATAGGTTGTCCAAATTAACAGTCAAACAGAGGAAAACAATTACCCACAAAGTTACACATGTTGACATGTGGTGACTGGTGAACAGTAAGTACATAGGCAAGGGGGAAATTTTCTCACTAGCACCGTATTTTGTGCTTAAAATGCAGTATTATGCAAAGTGTATACTAAACTTGCTCAAATATTATGACAGGCTGGCATGACATGTAGATTAAGATTTTAACAAAGTAAGCGTATAGATTGAAAATGATAATTTGTGACACCATTTCAATTTCAAATACTTCTCCCGTATTACTTTTACTACATAATCCCAAGATTTCTTTCCATATTCCATATAAATATGTTTCTAGTACTGCGGCTTTGGTAATAGTACCGTAAACGCATCCCAATGTGCATTTGTTAGTTGATTGACAGTTGGAAGAAACATTTTTAAAAGCAATGAACCATAGCGTTGCTGCTCCGGTAAATTCCCGAAGAAGAACCTTTGGTGTTTTCTATGTTTTCCTATTCAAACGGTTTCTTAATCCATAACTGTGTTTATGCAGCGTTTATACGCGGACTATGCTTGTATAGGGACTCTGGCTCAGAGCAGTGGCTTCTTAAAGGAGTGTTATGCTAATAAAAACACGAGCGATATAATAAATATGAGGGTTCCAGACTGTAGCATACACAGAATTGGAAATGTGGTTGATAAAACCAGAAACGGTTTATAAACAGGTTTATTCGAACTCTGACTAGAACCAGAGATTCATAACTAGAAAATATTGATATGACAAAGCAACTAAATTGAATACAATATGGCTTTAAAATGCCCCGCGTGTTCCTGTAGCTCCCAAGTAAAATCATAGACAAATTTTCATTTTGTTTTCTCATCAAATTGCTAGTTAACAAAAACATTTAAGAAAATATAAAACCGTATTCTCATGTCTCCTATACACCGTTGTTAATTGTTTAAAATGCGATATGGATATTTCAATACTATGTGCTATAAGTGTCCCATCTTCCCCCACTCTACAATATATAGTTTTATAGGCTTTCTATATCGACAATTAAAGTGCCCACAAAGAAAATTCTAAGAATTATAAATATACCATATTATCTTCACGACTCCCATAGACCGTTGTGAATAGTTTAAAACACGATCAAAGTGTCCCATCTTCCCTCATCCCACCATACAGCCGTTGGTTTGTCCAATTTTCCAGCTGTAAAGGAAAAAAGAAATTGTCACTAAAAAGTTTATACGTTTCACCCACGACTGTTACAGACGCCCAAAACAATTTTGTTCGGTTTATGAGATAAGTACACCAAATATTTCCTTTTATTACCTTGGTGTTTACTGGAAACGGGTTTCGGTATTGTGAAAAGTGCATTTGAATTCACGGCCGAACGCCGCCGAAGAATCACGTTTAACAATGTGCATTACTGTATAGTATTGTAAGAAATGGTTCCCAATGTTTTTAAGTTCATACTAATTTGTATCTATGGCCGCTTTTACTGTCCAATCGGTTCAAATTAAAAACGCAACAAAAATTTGTCGGGAAAACAGAGACTTACTTTAGACCTATTAACTAATGGGTACAAACAAGCTTGACGTAATATTGTGGGGTTGGATCTGGATGAGATACTGTTGGCACTTAAATCCTATATTTCTTGATCGTGTTTTAACCGATTACCTACGTTTTGTAAGTCACGGCCTACGAGTATATTATATAATTCAGTAAATATTCTTAGTTTGCTACTAAATGGAACACGAAAAGGAAATGACAACTTTTCCATCTTTCCCCAAACATACTATATGAGAGCACGAAATGAACAGCGGTACTTCTGCGCAATAGAAACGTACCATATTTGGAAAGACACGTCATAGGTTTCTTTTGTATTTTAGAAATATCACCCCGAACAAGTTCTCTTACAGCCTAAACGCAATAAATGGTGCAAAAACTTCGGTACTGAACTAGAAAGTACACGCCTACACATGTTTAAAAAGTGTAATTGGATTATACATTTATAGGTACAAGTAAACATTGCTACACTGTTGTATGCTTTGGCAATTCTGAAAGTGTTTGGCAACTCTCAATATATTTTGTAGTCAGAAATTAAAAGTTAAAGAAAATACATTAAAACTATATATATCCACACGCCTAATTGCTTCAACACAGTTGCAGTTTAAACCGCGTGTTCCATTCATTCTGTTTTAAAACCCGTGTTATGATTTGCAGTGCGCTGTAAGAAGGATCGTGTGACATGTTGATGCGATAATAGGCACGGGCGTGGCGTTTAAATAATACGCGCAGTTGGTCACGGGTGCTTGTTTTTGTTAGCTTCGCGACCTTGAGCAATATTTACGGCATTTTAGCTGTCACCTTTGTACGTGGTTAGATACAAGCTGACACTGTTGTTATTGTTTGGTGACTTTCGTAGCTTAGATACACGCGTGTGGACGATTTTAGCAAGCGTAAACAAACCTTAACTTTTAGCTATATATACCCAGACATACGATACTGTTTTATGCATATAATTTCATTTATGTTCTGCAGAAGAACAAGTTATCTGAAAAATGAAGATTTATTCAATTTGTGCGCTTCTTCTTATTACAGTCAAGACAGTCTATGGTAAGAAAATAAAACCTAAACTTTGTTGTTATTTTAATTCTAGTTTTATCTATAATTACTGTTTATTTACGTATCGGCTTATTGGACTATTTTATTTGAGTTAAGGAGGCCACAAAATTGTATAAAAGCCACACAAACGTGTTTAAAACGTATAATAGCAACAAAAATGTCACAAAAATGTATGTACGGTAGATCTTATAAAAATTCGTTTACATTCTATTAGTTCCGAATTTATTTGTACAAAACAATCTGTTAAAAGCGTAGATTCCTGATTTAAATTTTACGTACAACGTATAAAAAAAATCTTCTGAAAAGTTTAACGGTTATAGTCCAAAAAAACGAGTCTGTTACAAAGTATACACAAATTTTTAATTTCTGGTTATCTACGTTATGTAGGTTTAAAATGCTGGGAATGTAACAACGCAAAAAGCAACGAGGTTTGTTTAAGAGAAGGAAAGCTGCGAGAATGTCAAACAACAGAGGTAAAGTGTTTCCTACGTATAGTAGGGTGGAGGAAGACGGGACACTTTTAGCACTTTTAATATCCAAATATCCTGGTCGTGTTTTAAACTATTTACAACGGTCTATGGAGTCGTCAGGCTACGGTTTTTAGAATTGTATGAATGTTTTTATGTTCTATACTTAATGGGACGAAAAAATAAAGCGAAAATGTGTCCCATTTTACCCCATTACTATAATATGTATATTCATTTATTACATAGTTGAGATCTAATGGGACAAAAAATAGAGTGAAAAGTTGTCCATTTACCCCCCTAGTCTAATATATGTTATAAATATTTGCAAAGAACGTACAACAGCTTATATCAGTTAAAGTGATTTTCTACTTTATTAAACAGACGGCTTGCCAAAACGAAGTCCGAAGAGATCCCTACGGTATGAGAATTACAAAGAGATGTAAACAAGCACATGCATGCGACAACAACTTTGCTCAAGTAAGTTTTTTAAAATCGGTTCAATTTATCTGATACAGCGTATAGTACTGTTGGATATGATATGGATATACAGTTAGCACCCAAAACCCATATTTTCTGATGATAATGTGTTTTCGACTTTTAATCACGGTCTTTTAGAGTGGGGCTATCGTTATATGATTTTTTTATTACCATGTAGGATCAAAAGGAGAAAGAAAACGTAGTTTATCATTCATAGTATAGGTTAACTGTCGTTGGTAATAAAATAATTTATGATTTTATACATAATAGGGTAGGGGGGAGATGGGACACCTTTAGGACATAATATCTAAATACCCTGATTGTGTTTTAAACAAATAACAACGGTCTATGGGAGTCGTGGGGACACAGTTTTATATTTCTTTGAATTTTCTTTGTTTACAACTAAATAGGACGAGAAAATAGAATGAAAAGGTGTTCAATCTTTCCCCAACCTATTATACGATGAAATAAAGGCAAACAAAACTGTCTGTAATTATCAACCACATGTTTTAGACAGAATTGTCACATAGGCGTAGTTAAGTTCAGATTTAAAAAAAAATATTTTTAATTTTACTTTAAAGAACCCAAGATCCAACTGGAATCCACAATGCAACCCGAAGGAGCGACATTCTGTTTGCAGATGTTGTTGTAACTTCAACGAATGCAATGCACCCGCTTTGTTTTGTCTTGATGGTAAATCTAAATCTAAATCTGTTTTACTTGTTTCGTCGTTTCTGAACATAATAATTTTAAATGTAACACATTCTTCTAAAATACAACGCGTTGTTTACATTTAAGTTTGAGCACTCAATTTTGTACATATTACCTAAAACAGCAACACATTATCTATATATAGTAGGGTGAGGAAAACAGGACACTTTTAGCACATAATATCCGAATTCTCTGATCGTGTTTTAAACAATTAAAACAGTCTACGAGACTTATGTGAGGCCATGATCTTATAATTTGTTGATTTTTTTTGTTTGATAACAAATAGGACGAGAAAACAGAATTAAAAGGTGTCCCATCTTTCCCAACCCTACTATATGAACCTTAAATGAAATATGTTCTAAGATAAAACCTTTTTTATTCATAGCCCATCAACTATAGATACATGATTTTTTAATATTACTAACATTAAATGCAAACATATTTTTCAGCTAAAGCCGAATGCTCGCCGATCCGAAGTCCTGCTAACGGACGAAAACGTTGTTCGTTTTCAGTAAGAGCGACCGAAGTTGGATCTCTTTGTACCTTTTCATGCAACGCAGGTAAAACCACGACTAATTTGGTAATGGAATTATAGTGTACGAAAGTCACATTTCTGTTTGGGTATTGTATGCTTGATATGCAGTAGAATAGGAAAACTCGGGCCTAAATAAATACCAGGTCATATAATGTGCTATATATACCGTAAGACCTCACCCATATAGAATAGAAATCACATACTGTAGTTTGATACAAAAATACCCAAACACTTTTGTGCAACATAAGAGAGGTATAATGTTATTGATTAGGAAACTATAACTAGTAGGGTGGGGAAAGACGGGACAGCGGTCTATATGGGAGTTGTGGGGATACGGTTTTATAATTTCTTCAATGATCTTGTTTACCACCAAATGGGATGGGAAAATAGAAGGAAAAGGTGTTCCATCTTTCCCCACCCTACTATATGTGGTTTATGGGTTAACCGTTCGTCTAACAGTCCAAGATACTATTACAGACGAACATAAACACCGTAAAAGCTCGATAAAACGTTTCACGTTAAAAATAACTAATTTTATGAATTTACATGGTTCGTGTAAGCTTAAAATTACTTTGCTAATACCTAAGATCAAGATCGATCGTCGACACCTATATGCACATGCTATATTAACAACGTTATATTTTTGCACAGGATACGAATTACGAGGAAAAGAAACCAGCAAATGTATTTTAAATACGAACACCAACTTTGCAAAATTTAACAACCCTGTTCCTACATGTGCACGTGAGTTTTTGTTTGCATGACGTCATATGTGACGTCATACGTAACGTCATGCTTAAGTATTAGGCAAAAACGGTATATCTTCGCAAATGTGTACGGAAACTCGGAGACATTGCTAATTTATAAAGTTGTTTGGACACGTGTATAAAATGATATGTGAGCAATCGTTACAGTGACTACAGAGTGGGGAATAAACGAACTAATGAATGTTATCTACTTGCATGGCAACGGGAATTGTTATAACACGGGTGTTTTGCTTTTTTACCCCTCGTTACGGGTTAACAACCTTGGCGGACTTTTCAAGGCATTTTTCATATGAATTGCATCACTGAACGCCATTTCCCTGACAAATCAAATCGTTGCACTTATGATTATTTTTAATTCCTTTCTAATCTTTAACATTTATTCTCAGCTCTTACTTGCCGACCACGCTTAGCTGCCCCACAGAACGGTGCTGTGTCGTGCAATGACGGAAACAGCGTTGGGAGTTCATGTTCGTTTACTTGTAATGGAGGATATTTCCTAAATGGCAACCCTACCAGAACTTGTCGTAAGTTTAATAATACATATTATTCTTAAAATTACAGCAGATGTACATACACTTATATAATGCTTATGAATAAATGAATGAAACTTGCTTTATTCTTGCGTGGCGGAAAACATATTCGTTTTAACACGAGTGTTCTGTCTTATACACTCCGTATAGGCGTTTACGAGTTATTGTATAAGTGTATACCTTGGTAGACAATTAATTTCTGTATGACTGACAATTTCGACGACCAATTAGTGAGCACTGGGTTGAAGCAATTTCCGTATCCTAGATAAGTATCCTAGATTGGGACATTTAAGCACGAAACACCCCTATGTTTCTACCACCGGCTTTATGGGTTAAAAACGGTATTCCGAATTGTTTTACATCAAACTGGATGCCTTTTTTAAAAAAAAGTCCTACAAAATTTAAAAAACGTCCCACATTACCCCATATCTCACTTCGCCCCACTTTACTATAACATAAACTGGTTATTGTAAAAAGGTACTAACAACGCGTGGAGCGGTGTTCAGCCTACATGCCGGCGTATAAAGTGCCCGACCGAGATCGATGCTCCTGAAAATGGCAACGTCGTATGCAGTGATCTTAATAATGCTGATAGTACTTGCACGTAAGTTTTTGTGTGGTATCTTGTTTTAGTCGGGTGGGTCAAAAGGGGACATGTTTTTATTTAGCGTTCTCGTTCTATTTAATAGTAAATTAAATAAAACTTTAAAAAATTAGAGGATATTTTAATAAAAATAAAAATATAACTCTACAGGAACGTTGTTATTTGTTAAAAACACGATAAGGAAACATGGTATTTATGTGCTAATGGTATCCATCTTACGTCGCAGTAGTATATCATTTAATCTAAAAGCATACTGCCCCCCCCCCCCCCTTGCGTATTTCAAAAAAAAAAAAAAAAAAATTACTACATTTCTTCATTGGGATAACACATACTCAATAATAAATAAATATACGGAAAAAAGGTTATTCCATTTCATTGCTGGCATGTGTCTGTAGTACAAAACTTAAAACTAAAACTAATTTTTATTCGACAATGCAATAACGAAAGCAAACATAACTATTTCCAAAATGAGCAAAAAGCTAAAATGTTTACTTTCAAATTTAATACATTAGCTCTCAAGTAACGCTTTTGTGTTACATCTAGACATCGGCAAAAATACAAAAAAACGCATAATTCTTTGTCTATATACTTTTCTATTCTATCCACAGTTTTACGTGCAACGCTGGATTCTCTATGGTCGGTCTACAAGCAACACGATGTATTAGTAACGGTAACTCAGACGTTGGAAGGTGGAGCAACCCGGCACCAGTATGCCAACGTAAGCATTCCGTAATATATATTACAGGGTGGTGGAAGATGGGACACAATTTCATTCTATTTTCTCGTCCCATTTAGTAGTAAACAAAGAGAATGCAAAGAATTATAAAACCGTATCCTCAAGACTCCCATAGACTGTTGTTAATTGTTCAAAACACGATGGAGATATTTGGATATTATGTGCTAAAGGTGTCCCATCTTCCCCCAACCGAATTTAATTATTATGTTATATATGAAAAAACGATTTTGTACTTTGTTTATTTCATGCTTTTTTAAGGGATATGTATCATTTTAAGTAGACAAAGAAGCACAAATAAGTCACAAACATTTCTGTTAAAAAATATTCGTTTAAAAACAGCATAGAGTCTGTTATGTTATTGTTATTACACTATAAACTGTCGCACTTTAAAACGCAATTGTTAATACTTATTTATATGAACAACATACAATTTTAGTATCTTATGTTGCTATTAGAAGCACTATAACTGTAGGAATAAATTATAAACCAACTCAAATGAAAACTTAACACATTTTTCGAAAACCTCCAACAGCAATTAGATGCCTTGCCCAATCTGCACCTGTCAACTCTGGAATATCATGCACTAACTCGGTCGAGTTACTGAGCGAATGTACCATTGAATGCGATAGCCAATACATCCTCGTTGGGAGCGAAACTATTACTTGTACGGATGATTTGGACGGAGATTTGTTCGGTGTTTGGAGCGACCCGCTACCCGTTTGTCAACGTAAGTACTTCACAATTGCGAAGAAACTTAACTAAAAAAATTAGCGGGGAAACGACAGTTGTTTTATCCAGTTTTTCTGTTTCATACACCTAGTGCCCGCTTACGAATTATAACACACATATTACGAATCTCATTTACTTATCCTTGCGCGATGGACAACAATAACCGCTTACACATAATATAGTAGAATAGGGAAGGTGGGACAGAATTCAATCTATTTTTCTCGTCCTATATGATAGTAAACAATAAACATTTAAAGGAATATGAAACTGTATCCTTGAGGCTCCCATAGAGGATTGTTCATTGTTTAAAACATCAGAATATTTGGACATTATGTGCTAAAGGTGTCCCGTCTCCCCTCAACCTACTATATACATTTAAATATGGCATTTTTTATTATAGGAAAAAGATGCCCTGACGTGCTTTCTGCTCCACAAAACGGATACCATGTTTGTACCGATGGTAACTTTATCGGCTCTCAGTGTGAATTTGCCTGCGATGAATACCACACACGAAATGGCGTTCTCTACAGTACTTGTGTTGAAATTGACAACGTTCTACAATGGGACCAACCGACACCGACTTGCACACGTAAGCAATACAATTTGAGTGTTAACACAGCCGGAAGAAAGTGATATATTAATCTAATTTAACCTGTTCTAGAGCACTATATATATCAAATTTTCTTAATAAGTTATAACAGTTTACGATTTTAATTTCCGACACAGCATTTTTATTTTCTACACATCAAATACCGTGGGGGTAAGACCTTTATAGCACCTAAAACTCACAATTCATAATCGTGTATTTAACAATACAACTTTCTACACCTCATTTTGATACAATAAATTTTCAACCCTAACTAACTCCCAGCCCTTATATTCTACAGCCAATGTATGTTCCGAGCAAGGCGAATTGAACCACGGTGTAAAAATCTGCAGCAACGACAACCGAGCTACATCAACATGCATCTTTCAGTGTGTGGATCCAGGTTATGACTTGTACCCGTCGTTTATTACACAGAACACTTGTCTCAATGACACTACCTGGTCGCTGCCCCAGCCCTGCTGCTCACGTAAGTGATATTTGCGTATATGAAAAACGTTAACAGTATTCATACTTTATATTTGACTCGCGACTTTAAACGTATTGACACGCCTTTAGGTTTAGGCGTTTTACATGTCAAACTTTGATAGAAGAAACGCCTACGCCGTTTTAACGGCGATGGACGAACAAAGTAAGTATTTATACTTATTTACATACACGGTAGACATCTCAACAATGATAAAAATTATAAAAAAATACTGGCAACATAAAATACTGCCTTGAAAGTAATGAACTTATTTTATGTGCGGACACATTAGTGTACACTGTACAGTAAACATCTAGACAGGTTTTCGCGATTCTGGCTTTGTTGCTGCGTCTCGTCGAATTTGCATGTAATTACGTTGTATTGTATTCAATTAAATGAAGTGTGTTTTCCCACGTAATTAAAAGACATATAAAAAAATGAACTCATTTTGGTAAATGCTGTGCAGTGGTGTAACGCTATACTGCATGACACCCCTAACCTTCCTTTTATAAAAGAGACACATTCATATATCGGTGAATCAGCTTTTCCATGTATATGTTAACAATTTCTAACGCTTATACTTACAATATATAGTTTATACATTTCAACGACATGCGTTATAACAAACACATAAAGCCACCCCTAAAGTTTTTGACATAAATTTTTAAACAAATCTACTCACAGGACCGTGTCCCCCCTTTGCTGTCATGGACGCCGTTTTTGTACTTGATTCGTCATCTTCTGTCGGCGAAGAAAACTGGTCCACAATGAAGACATTTGTCCGTAAAATCATTGAGTAAGTCATACTATACTATGTCATATTCTATGTCAATTACGATGTCTGTAAAATCATTGAGTTAGTAATACTATTTAATGTCAATGTCCATTACCACATAAACCTAAAGTTAGTATAGTAACTTGCTTTAGTACGCCAAGGTAGCTGAAGTTTTGAAAACGTCTAGGCTATACTAAAAGCCCTATCGTTTACAAGTTACTGTAAAAAAACACTGTACACAGCTCAAAGCACGTTGGAGGTTTCAAAGCGAGGCGCGGGCGGCAGAAACGAAAAAGCAAATACATTCATTCATTCATTCAATAGTAATCAGCGTGGTAGGAAAAACGCCTAGTTGTTAAAACACCTTGAAACACAACCCGAAGTCTAACCGTTTTAACTTGTTTAAAACACGATCAGGATGTTTGTCCAGACATCTTTATTCCAACAGTACTATAATTTAAAACGACACATTTATGCTCAATTGCTAATTACAACATTACATAGACCTAGAATCGTGGTGCTACGGTCGTATAATGCTGTACCAAGTATTTGTTTGCTACCAAATGGGACGATAAAGACAATGAAAATATGTCTATCGTACTCCAGATCACCAATATTCTAAATAACGAAATGAAACAATTTCCGATCTGAAGAATTGCGTAAACAGCGTGCCGTTGTGGGCGTTTGTGTCCTTGGGCAAGAAACTTAACGGAAATTGCTCCAACACAGTGATCACTAATGGGTTGTCAAAATTATCAGGCGCACATTTTCAAAGAAATAAAAAAAGTCCACAAAAAAATAATCACTTACGAATTAACACTTAATAGTTCACTCACGAATTACACACTCATATAAAGACTGTCGTTTACCGGCCATGCGAGGATAAAATAAGTTACATTCATTCATATTCAGCGCACACAATATTTAAACTCTCAACCTGTCAACAGATCATTCATTCTTGCCGATGATGCAGCCAGGATATCAGTATTCAGATACAACCGTGAGATAGACACCACATCTCAGATCCTTCTCAGCGATTTCTCATCCGATATTGACGCGCTTTTGTCTGCCTTTGATGCTATCCCGTACGATGGGTCAGGTTAGTATATAGATTAGCTTTTGTTTGTACATATAGTAGGGTGGGATAAGATTAGAGACTTTTAGCATTCAAATTTCTGCGTGTGTATTCACCAAATATTCTCTGTTTACTACCAAATGGACAAGAAAAGAGAATGAAATCAATGTTCCATATTGGCCCACTCTGCTATCTGTCAAAGTAGTTCGAGCAGGCAAATTTGTATAGCTTATTATTCATTTTGGAAATTGTTATCATAAATGCTTACGAGAATATATGTCGACCGTGAGCATAATGTTTATAAATTGACCATACGATTTTATCTGCTTTGCAGTATAATAAAACTCCCAATACGTTAATTTGATATATTATCGTTTAAAAACTGAATTTATATGTGTTTTATAATAAAGGTACATGGACCGGCCAAGCTTTAACACATGCCAAGGACGTTATACTTGCAAACGCTAATGGAAATAGACCCGATGTCAAAGATCTGGTCCTTGTTATTACGGATGGTCGATCTCAGGACTCTGTAACAGAAGTTTCGCAGCAGCTGAGAGCAGGAGGGGTTCTGGTAGGTTGTTTTAGCAAGATTTTTTTAATACAGTATAGGGTTATGGACGACGACATCTTTTTACTATAGTAGGGTAGGGGAAGATGGGACACCTTTGACACATAATAACCAAATATCCTGATCGTGTTTTAAACAATTAACAACGGTCTATGGGAGCCGCGAGGATAAAGTTTTATAAAAAAATGTTAAATGTTTGTTTACTACCAAATTGGAGAAAGAAAATAGATTGAAAAGGTGTCCCATCTCCCCCCACCCTACTATACATAATCTTCAAATACCCGAGTATATAGTAGAGTGGGGTACGATAGAATACGGTTAGACCTCCATATTTTATGATTGTGTTTTAAACATTTTCACCAACGATCTATGGGAGTAGTAAAGTTTTATAATTTGTGGATGTTCTATGTTTACTACTGCATCTCATTTCTCAGTACTATAAGTGACGTTTCTGTTCCAGACATACGCTGTAGGAATTGTCCCTCCCCGAGGGAGATTGGACGAATCTCAATTGTTGGACATGGCTGGGAGTTCGGATAACTTGATCATTGCCAGGGGAGGTTTTGAAGGCCTTGACGACGAGTTTTCAGCGCAAATAAGCACCCAGATCTGTGGGAACCCATGCGCCGAACTACCTTAGATTGTTAATATAGCTTTGATAGTATAGTTTATTATATAGTAGGTTGGGAGAAGATGGTACACCTTTAGCACATAATTTATACACATTCTGATCGTGTTTTGAACAATTAACAGCGGTATATTGGGGTCATGAGGGTACGGTTTAAAATTCTTTAATTTTTTTTGTGTTTACTATACCAAATGGGACGAGAAAATAAACTAAAAAGGTGTCCAATCTTCCCTCACCCTACTATATATAGTAAAAGCGTGTACAAGTTATTATTATTTTGCCTTGAAAGATAGAGGCACCATGTTTTTAAGCAATTTAACTGAAAACTGTTTATTGCTACGTCAACTTGTGAATTAATAAAATTATTAGACCAAAATTCTGTTGGTAATTGTTTTAAGCCAGAGAACTGCGTTAACGAATGAGAACGTATGAGTTGTAGAATATACGTCGAAATAGTTATAAACGCGATCGCATAGTCGACAACTATTAAGGTATAGTGTGGGGTAAGATGGAACACCTTTACCAAGGTTGGGAAGGACGGGACACTTTTGGCACATCATTTTCAAATATCATGATCGTGAGTTGGGCGCCGCGTGGTTAGCGTGCCTGCCTGTAACCCAGAGGTTCTAGGCTCGTCGCTGCTACCACTGTGAGCGTATGTATCCTTGAGCAAGACAATTAACGGCAATTGCTCAAACCCAGTGGTCACTAATGGGTTGTCCAAATTATCAGCCATACATAAAAAAGAAGAAAAAAAATCCCACTAAAAAATAATCACCCACAAAGTAACATGAATGAATGAATGTAACTTACTTTATCCTCGCGTGGCCGGAAAACGACAGTCGTTATAACACGGGTGTGCACCTCGCGCCAGCTTACGAGTTACCAAGTATGTTACTTTGTGGATGTGGAAACATACATGGTAACTCGTAAGCTGGCACGAGGTGTTAAATCCGTGTGATAACGACTGTCGTTTTCCGGCCACGCAAGGATAAAGTAAGTTATATTCATCCATACATTCATATTTAACTGTTATACAACGGTCTATGAGAATCGCGAGGATACGGTTTTTAACTCTTTGGATTTCTTTGTTTACTATATACCAAATAGGACAAGAAAGTATTTACACAATTCAAAACAGAACAGAATAAAATTTAAAATACAAGAAACGTCGACTTGATACGTATATCTGTTCATAAATCTTAGATTTACTAAATTATTTTTATAGCGCCCATATACGTATAGGATATGTAAAACGTTTCTTACACTTCAATATCTTTAATTACTAGGTCTTTATGTATCGTTTTAATGAAAGGCGAAAAGCAATTATGATTTGGTATGAAACTTCCTCGGGGCTTTGATAAAATTCGCAACGCGTTTCGTGGTTATACGATAATGAACATGCGTATGCATATGCAGCTTATAAGATGAAATAAAAATGTACTAGCTTCCAGCTATTTAAATGCTATGCTGATTAAGCCAGTTGATATTACAGCAAGCCGCGCTATATAGAAACAAAGTTCTCGGTTTCTTTTAATTCGCTGTCCTTTTGAATTACAGAAGGCTATAGAGCTGTAATGTTGAGTTATATATTTCTCGCTGTCTTTTTAGCTCTTGCAGTAAATGTTAACTCAATTCGAAACTTCGATTGTGACTTCTCTAGCGGAACATTGTGCCCAGGTAAAACTGAAAATGTTTTAACCTTTTTACTTGTGTAAGCAGGAAACGGGGTTGGGGTAAGATGGGATATGTTTTCTTTCTATGTTATCGTCCCATTTGGCAGTAAACAAAGACTGTTTACAGAATTAAATAGATGCATTCTCACAAATCTAAAATACAGTTGTTAATTGTTCAAAACACGATCAGAAAAGATGGAATTTAGGTGCTTACAGTAACCTTTATATCGACCTATCTTTCCCCACTCTAATATATAAACTATAAGCAACATACTGTAATTTTGACGGTGGTACAACCACATACTACTTTAATGAGTCTAATTTAGCAAGGTTTGAATTTAGTTTATAACGTACAGTCTACCAAAACAGAAATGCCGACCATGAAACACGGTCGTTCAGTGCGGTTTAATGTCTTAGCCGATACAGCAGTCAGAGACACGAAAGCAGACAAACCAGTTGGCACATGGACCACGTATAATCCACAGACATAATTTCCCAAATATCACGTTTTTCCAATCTTGTAACACCAGACCGCAGGTTCTTGCACCAAACCCGTAATCGCGTACAGTATAACCAAAGTTTAATTAGTAGAACCATTGCGCGATGGCACCATTTGCATACACGTCACACGTTATAGCGTCTCCGCGGTTAAATGCAACCAAAACAGCGCGCAAGACACGAAAATACATTTTTAACCCCTTAACTCATTATGAGTTGTATAAATTGTCAACCATATCTTTAATAAAGTCTAAAAAACGCAGTTTTCTATGATCTTTTGTATGTGGTAACTCGCAAGGCGGTAAGAAGTATACGAAACAGAACTGACCGTCGTTGCGCGATAAAATAACCGCTGTTGCGCTGCCGTATATAATTTTATCTTAAATAAATTGTTCTATGAATAAAATACACTTTTACAACATTTTTAACAAAAGTTGTTTAGAAAGTTAAATCTTACAACCCATAACCTAATCTCTTAAGTTAGGTCTATAGTTTTAGTAGCCATGTAATTTACTCATGTAGTCAAACGTAGGTTTATACATATTACAGGTTGGGGCCAGAAACCATTTGACAACTTCGACTGGTCTGTTCGTAACCCTTCAACAATTCAAGAGATTACAGATCCACTCCTATCTCGCAGTATTCGTTATGGTATTTTATAAACTTGTTATAATTTTTCCATGTGTGATAACTAATGTCGATAGAAAACACTACTATAGCCTACATGTGATTTTGGTGTCTTAATGTATCCACAATACTAATTATAACAGACTAAACTAAGGACATAAATAACTGATGTCCCTAATCCCTATGACAGTGTATTTTTAAAAGTTAAGGCCATGGAAGTACTTTATTTTTTCTTGTTAAATAATATTAACATTAACACCACTCAAATTTGTGCTACCGAATTAACTACCTAATGTGATGTGGCGGGGTGAATAAAAAGGTTTCCTAAGTGAATAAGCAAAATTTTATTACCAAAAAATTACCCACAAAGTAACTAACTCGTAAGCTGGCACGAGGTGACATAACACCCGTGTTTAACAACTTCCGTTTTTCGGCCCCGCAAGGACAAATCAAGTTACATTTATTTATTTATTTTTATAAAATTAGTTGGTTTAAAACAAACTTTTCACAGGTGAACCAAACGTGTAAGCTGGCACGAGGTGTATGAAACAGAACGCCTGTCGTTTTCGGCTAGGCAAGGAAAAACCAAGTTACATTTATTTATTCATTTATATAAAATCAGGTGATTTAAAACATACTTTTCACAGGTGGACCATTTGCTCATGTAAATGCATCTACTATACCAGGTGTAAGATATCACAGAAGAACAACATTGGTTACACCATGGGTGGTTTTAAAAGGCAAATCATTTTTTGACCATGAATATTTGTATTACAGTGTGGTTGTATTTGTGTTTTGTTTTATAGCTGTAACAACATCTTTTTTTAATGGAAGCACTTTCAAAATTAAATCTTTATAAAAATACAATGTATTCATTTTCTTGCAGTTATGTAACAATTTCACTATTTACTTTTCATTAGCGAACAAAGAATACTGCTTGGATTTTTGGTTTTTTCAACTATCTAACAGATATCGTGGAGAAAAATTGAATCTATACATAGTTAACCATTCTAATACACAACGCTTGTTTGGTTCTTTTGCTACTTTTCAAAATACTTGGAACAAAGGGCTAGCCCAGGTGAAAGGTCAAGGATCTAAAATTAAGGTGGTTAGTTTGTTAAGTATCACTAATGTTCAAATCCACGAAATTTTGAATCCAAACAAAAACTTCGGAATGAAGCAAAGTTACAACTGTTATATTTTTTAAGCATTTAATTTATTTATAAAAAGTATCATTATTAAAAGTTTGACTAAAACCTATCAATTCAAACTATTCTCAAATATTTCACCTATATGCATCAATTGTGTTACACTATAAAAAGGGTGACGTTGTTTGGTAAATGAATTTTTTTAAAAAGGTATTTTACAATAAACATGAGAAGCAATATGTTTCTTTCACAAACACTGTAACATTTAAAGAAATATAGGACAGTTTAAAATCGTTTTTATTTTAATAACAGTTCGAGTTTGAAGCTGTCCGGGGAAGCTGGGCACGGAAGACCAATGTTGGTTTGGATAATATAACTTTATACAATGTCCACCATTTAGATTCAATTGTAGCTTTGATCTGCCCAATCCATTGTGCCCAGGTAAGTACAAGTTATACTTTTGCAATAACCTATTTACATCAATTTAATCAATTTTTTCTATAATCTGTTTACATCAATGTAACTACGTTTATTTAAGCTGGCATACGTTTATTTAAGCTGGCTTTTAACAACTTTCAAATGAATAATTAAATTTTCTTGTTAAAATTTGTATGTTTTTTTATTAACTCATTTATTTCTAAGTGTTAGTGTAAAGGGCCAACTGAGGCCTATATTCAAGGTCCTATACCATGCCTCACTGTAACAACTTACCATACACTTGAAACAGGCTGGACAACTTCATTACTTGACCCAATCAACCCAGGATTCAACATGTCCATAAACACAAACACAGGACTCACTGAAACATCTGAACACACAGGAAATGGTTCTCTATTTTATTGCATCACTTATAAGTAAATTAGAAGAATAAAAGCTGAAATGTTCAAAATGCTTTATACTTTTACTTACAACCAGATATTGTATTTTAACTTTTTTTGTACAGAGTTTCATAACAAAATGATATTTCTTTAGCCGTAACCAGGAATATATATACATATTAAATTTCCTTATATTATTCATTCATTTATTATTGGGGTAGGCCAAAGGCTGAGTCTGGCTAAAATACATGGATTTGATGATATGCTTTACCATGAGACCCCACCCATGTAGAATTTATTCTTATCTGAACAAGACATTCAGTTTTATTACATAGTATCAATTATTATTAATAAATGTTTCAGGTGGTATGCATGCAAATGTATTTTCAACACACACTTCAGTGCTTCTGTCTCCAGAGATGGTTCTAAACGGTAAATTACCAATTTTGTTTAATTAAAAAGTTATAAATCTTACAATATCATGCATGAAAAAATATTTTAAAATGTTTTTTTTTTATGACAGCTAAGCAACATATTCCGCAGCTTGGCTGTTGTTGAGACAACCCTAGCCCCAAATCAAGTCACAAATAGTCATAAAGACCCTATAAAAACATATAATTATTTATATTAAAGAAATGATAGCCAAGATCAAGTTGTATTAACTTTTGTTACCGAAAGTAAAATTTAAGAAAATGGATCAAGAAAATTAACTCAACTTTATTTTCAGACCATCGTGTATACTGCTTGGACTTCCGGTATTATTTAAATGCAGAAATTAAAATGAGCTTGGACATTGTTCAATTCTCCAACACATTCCGAATCCAGAATGCTCTTGGCTGGTTTAGTGAGAATTCAACTTCATGGAAACATGGTTTTGTTGAAATTCGAAAAAGCAGTATAAAGACTCGGGTGTGTAGAAAATGTGCAAAGTGTATGAATGTAACTTACTTTATCCTCACGTGGCTGGAAAACAACAGTCTTTATAACACGAATGATCATACACCTGGTGCCAGCTTGCGAGTTACCACATTGTTACTTTGTTACAGGCATGCGCGTTAACCACTTTGCCACTGCCTTGACTAAGTAACTATGTGTGCTCTGTAGTATGTACATTATACACTACGGCTTTGCACAATTATAGGAGTATTGTTTATTACTGTAACAAACATTATTTACGATCTGCATGAAGTTACCAAATGTTTTATAAACATACCAAATCTATTTTTTGTAGTTGTTATAGCCGTAGTGTTAGCATGTTGTGTAATTACTTTAACAGATTGGCTTTAGAGCAGTTCAGTTGCAATCCAGTAGAGTAGAGCACAGTATTGGTGTGGATGACATTACTATCTACCCAGGCCGTTGTCCAGGTGAAATTTATGGTTTTCCATAGTATATGAAGGTCCTATGGAGAGTTACATGTTTAGTGACTGTCTTTTGTCTCATCTTTGTTTGCTCAGAAAGTTACATACTTGGTAAATTTTAAGCAGGCACAAGCCGGATGAAATATCTAACTCATGCTATAGTGTCCTACTATATGTTGATAGATGGGTGAACTACATTTATTAGAATAATCAAAAATGTCTTTATATATACATAAAGAGAAATGTAATTTATTATATTTTTTTGAATTACATTTATTATCTATCAACGTAAGCTGCTATCTGTCAAATGAAAACTTTATATTTACAGCTGAAGGTATTCCGTCTTCGTTCAACTGTACTTTTGACAGAAACAAAGATTTATGTCCAGGTAAATATTGTGCAATGTTATTTGTGGAGATTTAAAAAAAACATGATTTTTCTACAGCTGTGTTATTATTTTAAATTTACGTTTACAACTATGCAAATCAGATTCAAATCACTATTACAGGTTGGAGTCAAAGTTTTGAAGACTCTGCAAATTGGGGCTACAAAAATGGACGTATCAACATTAAAATAGATTATCCACGCAACTCATGTAGGCTATGTTTTTACTATTTTCTTCTGTTTTAATACTTGTTTAAATTTTCTTTTTTCTTTTTAATTTGTTTTTACTCTTTGGTGATGCTTGTTTAATTTTAACCTTTATGTGCCTGAAAATCATTAAATAAAAATGACTCTAAATATAAACTAATTTAATCCAACATAAAACAATGATTAAACAATGAGTTGCATTGATTTCTTTGTTTCAGTTGAAAGATATGCTTACCTCAACATAAGAAACAATGAAACAGCTGCTCTTGTGTCTCCAACTATCTATCTAAACGGTAAGTAATCAATAAAATCGAATTATAAAATAAACTTAAAAAAATGGCTTGATAAATAAGTTGCAAAACTGATTTTTGTGCATGTGAAGAAAAGAATTGTTTTTTTTTATCCTGAACGGTACCTTCAAAAGTTCGATGTATGTAATTTTGTTTTATGCTGGTACTAGTGTTAGATTTTTGCCTTGTGCAAAACACTTATTGGTGACTCTACTACTGGGTTGTTGTGAGATAAGTAGCTTAAAAAAATTACCAAAAAAAATCACCAACAAATTTACATATTATACATGATAACTCCTAACAGCCATAATATGTATAAAATAAAACACATGTTTAATAAAGTCTAACATTGCCCCAATATTTTAGAATAAATAGAAATCATGCCATAAAGTCAAGCATCATATTACAGGTTCATCACAATACTGCCTTACCTTTTTGCATGAGGTGTCTGGTGGAAATTTAAACTTATACCATATGGTTGGTGAAACCACTAAGTTGGTTCGTACTTTCCCAACAACCTGGAGATGGTCGAGTTACATGCAACTGTTTAATTTCTCTCAATTACCTAACAAGGTACATACTGTTCGTTACATTGTATGTATTTAATAACAGTCATTTATATGGCTATGATTTTTTTTTTGAAAATTTGGTGGTACTTTAGGATTACATTTGAGCCCTTTTTATCCATACACAAATTTTCATTTTTATTGGTATATAGCTCTTTAAATTGTAACTAATCTCTTTATTATTACAGTTCATATTTGAATCTGTTGGCTTGCCCAATCAAGTACACAGGGCAAGTCTTGATGACATTATAATGTATCCTGGTGCATGCCCTTCCTTTAACTGCTCGTTTGACGAAACACCAATATGCCTAGGTATCAGAACATTTAATTGAATAAATATAACTTAATATATCCTGGCGTGGCCGAAAACGACAGTCGTTATAAATTATAACACGGGTGTTCTGTTTCATGCACCCCATGCCAGCTTACAAGTTACCATGTATGTTACTTTGTGGGTGATTTTTTTATATTTTTTTTTGTATGGCTAATAATTTTGACAAGCCATTAGGGACCATAGGGTTGGAGCATAATTAAACACTGGCAATAAAACATTCATATTTTAGAACATAACTTCCTTGAAGTTATTAGTGTAAAACTTTTTAGATTCATGTTTTAATAGTATCAGTTTAATTACTGGCAATAAAACATTCATATTGTAGCTCACAATAACTTTTAATTTAATTCTATTAACTTTGCTCCCACTTCTCTTTAGTGGAAACAAATTAATCATAAAATTATTTGAATAAAATTAATCATATTTTGTATGCCGTGAGTGCACTGTTTAATTTCACTACTATTATAAAATGCTACATGTTATTAGGCTGGTCTCAATCTCAAATCGGTAGTCGTTGGAATATATACAGAACAACTCCATTAACCAGATTAAGGCACAATGCTCCTTACAGAGACCACTCTGGAAATGGTTTGTATGAAATAAATTTTCGCACCTTCTAACATGTTAAAACTAGTTTGCTGTGGTTTGCCCTATACATTGAACCATGGTTTAAAATTAACAATTTATGCTGATTTTGAGCCATTGAGTTTCTATAGATTTTTTTTCATCAAAAAGTTACTGTTGTTTTTATTTCGAAAACTTTATTTAAATATCTCAACTGTTGCGTTTAGTCCTAAATCTCCTATATGATTTTTAAGATTTAAAGGCAATTGCCATTGTGGCTTGTATTATACTTTATCTTTCATATTTTTTTTTTGAAGTTTATCTTTTTCGTAATACACATTGCCTTTTATTAGAGGTCTGCTCTGTTGGTGTGTCTTGTGTCAGGTTAAGTATAACATTACTTGCGTCATATACATATAAAGTATATCATATCTACTGTTAATATTTATGATGGGACTTTTGTAACATACTATACTAATGCAGACTTTTTATATATTTTTCAGGTCTTTATGCATATGCGCCTAATGAACAGCCAGAAAGGGCTGGGCTTGTTTCAAAGCAAATTGAACTTAAAGGTGGTAATCCGATGTTTTGTTTATATGAAGCAGCCAACTAATGCGGATGCCCAAAATGTTATCAAAATGAAAGATTTACAAAACTATACAAAATATTTATATTTATTTCGTTAAATATAAAAGTAAAGTTAAAATTAATGAAAACAACCAAAATTTCAAACAATTACTTTTTTTTTTCTCAATGGTAATAAATATCATAATACATCTTTGTAATATTATATCAGACAACATCATTAAAAGTTCTGGAAGGTGAAAATTAGCCACAAAATGACAATCGTAATAGCAAACTAAAGTTTAAGTTAAAACAAACTTTATTTTTACAGCTAATAGAAACTACTGCTTGGAGTTTTGGTTCTTTAATATTAGAAAATGGCCAGATTTGGGCTATATAGAAGTTGTTGCAAAACATGGTTCAAGAAGTAGTGTTTTGCAAACTTTTACTCAATCTCACAATGATTGGCAACATGCACAAGTTGCTATTACTGGCCAGCCAACGCAAGTAGGATTGTTTTTTTTGTCTTTTTTACCTATCGCCAAACCGGTGATGTGTTTCACTAAAAAAAGTTTTTCACTTATAAAAGTGTCTTTAGTTAAAAAAATAATTTTCATACCTAGCATAGAATATTTCAGTTTTAAAAACACACGCAAACACGTTTTTAAAAATCATATAGAGATAGTATACACCTAAACACCAATATATTGTTTCTATTTTCAAGATTAAACTCTGGGTCAGGGAAGGACCAGCAAGTATTGATGACATCACAATGTATCAGGGTTCATGTCCGACTTCAGTCTTCAACTGCACTTTTGATGAGTCACCTACGCTGTGTCAAGGTCAGTATATTACATCACAATACACATTATTGCATTTTAAAATAAACATAAATCTCTTTTCTTTTCTGCTTTCCAATTTGTACAATACGCCAGTGACCATTAGTTAGAGCAGTGGTTCCCAAACCTAACAAAAATTAAATGGTGGCTTTCTTCCAACTATTTTGATATTTTGCTGCTGTATAAAAATCAAAGAAAAATATTGGAAAAATGCAAAAACCACGCCAATGAAAGAAAAATCAAAATCTATCAAATACCGTCAGCTGTTTAATGGGATGGGTGCACTTGTTGTGCTGCAATTAACTCATCAAGGTTTGGCTTGGTTTTAAGTCACAATCATTGCTTCATTGTGGACCTTCCGAAACTGGTGTGCGCACTCCCGTTGGTCCGCGGACCCCAGTTTGGGTATCGCCGGGTTAGGGCAATTATCCCTAAGTGTTTTGCCCTAAGACATTCATAGTGAATTTAGTGTTAAGGCGAGTACTTTGAATACAGCAAGTACTCTAACCAATACTGTGTAATACAAAAATATTCATTTTGATTAAAGGTTGGTTGGAAAGTAGTTTTTCTCGCTGGTCTTACACAGATGGTGCAAATACAACACAAGTAGGAGCTCCTACAACAGATTACTCTGGTAAAAATTTACATTTCAATTTTTATTGGTAATATTTTATATCTTAAATTGGGTGTAAAGTTAATGTGAATATATTATGGTTGTTTCTTTTTAAAATTGGTGAATGTATGTTTTTAATTAGGAGGCAAATATGCACTTGCTGGTGACAATGTTGCTGGATTTGTCCCATTATTAGTTTCACCAGGAATTGTTTTAAACGGTAAGTTTTTTACTTTATTTATGCTCGACATGCATACAATCTTTACTCTGAGTAAAAAACATGAATAAATCATTTTCGAGTTTCCCTTCAAAAAGATATAAATTAGCCTACCAAAAGTCATGTCTGTCTATCTATACACTCCAGAATGTATTTTCCTAAATAATTTAGCACTTTTGCGAAGTCCAACTAATAAAACACAAATAACATGTTATGATACGCACATAATATCTAACTGTTCCAATCTATTATACTGTAGTACTGAAAAAAATAACTTTTTTTTGTAAAATATATTTACCACATTTATACAAAACTTTTACACTTTTATAGCAAGTGACACATACTGCTTGGACTTCTGGTTCTACATCTCTGGTACAGCAAGATTAGATGTTGTTTATTTAGAAGGGGAGTTAATAAATTACAAGAACGAAGTGTTGACTTGGTTTAATACTCCAGCCACAAAATGGCAGCATGGAAAAGTTGAAATAAAGAGAACAGAGTATCCCATTAAGGTTTGTATTAAACTGCCAAAAAATCGACAGTTATTGGGAAGTTATTCAGTGTATATCATTACTTTTGCATTTTATAATATGCAATTCTGCAAAAAGATATATTTTAACACGTTTTGTTTTGTTACTCTGGGTTTTTACCACTGAAATATATTTGAAGTTAAAGATCCTAAATATGAAGTTCAGTTTGCTCTAACCCAATGGTCACTAATAGGTTGTCCAAATTATCAGCCTTACGTAAAAACACAAAAAATCCCCCCCAAAACTAATCACCTACAAAGTAACATACTTGGTAACTTGTAAGCCGGCACAAGGTATATGAAACATGACATCCGCAATATAACGACTGGTATTTTCCAGCCTTGCAATGATAAAGTAAGTTACATTCATTCATTTAGTTAAGAAATGTAGCCTCAAAAATGGATTCATTGGGTTTTTCCCAACCAGTTGTCATTAAGGGTTAACATTATTATAATGAATATACACATACTTTTCTACTTATCTCTCTACACCATGAACTTGTAACCTAGGTATTCTGTAGATACTTTTATAAAAAAATGATGTTTTTTTAAAATTGTACCAGTTTTAAAAATGATTTACCCCAAAATCTTGCATTATAAAATATGATTTTAATTGCTCGGCCTTCTCTAATCCAGGTTGGATTTCAAGCTACGAGAAATAACCAATCAATAATTGCAGTTGATGACATCACAATGCAACCTACAAGTTGTCAAAGTGAGATATTTTGCAGTTAAAGAAATCAGAAACTTTCAACTAATGTTCTTCCAGATCCTACACTTCATGTACCTGCCGATCAGTTCAGTTGCAAGTTTGATATTACATCCTCATTTTGCAAAGGTGGGCGTATTTTTTTCTATATGGTGAAATCCCATAAATTGGGATTTAGGCAAGCAAATACATTTTACCTAAAGATAAAAATAAAATTGATTTTTTTCTAAAGGAGAGTTTTTTCTTGTCATTTTTAAATTTGGCGTCTGAAATTATAGTGCTGAATCCAAACCTTAAATTTACCTCTGATTCACTTCTAAGAAAAAACATTGTCTTCATCAAGCTAACTAAGTTAAAACTAGGGTAGTACTTCAAATAACCAAGCAATTTAAATTATTGCAATCTTGATTTAAAAAGAAATTCAGCTCTGTTCACAGTTGATCTGCATCAATAGCTTTTCTTTATCACTTTTTTTGTAAAATAAATCCTTTGCGTATTTTATCCCTTTGTTTAGGTTGGAGTCAGGAACCTGGAAACAAGATGTTGCTGTTTTCACAAGGTGTATTACCCAACAATCGCTTACCTAACTTAGTTAAACACGAGCATAGTGACAATGGTAAGCATTCATTATACCATTACACAGAACATTAATATGCTGTATCTCTTGAAGTTGCCCACCACACAAGGATAAACAGAATTTTATTAATTTAAATTTTTCACCACAATCTTGTACACAGGTGGTCGATATGCTTATGTACCAGAACTTACAGATTTCCAGGCCTCAAATTCAGTTCAGCTTGTTTCGCCAATCGTGACTTTAAACAGTGAGTAATATACATTAAAATTTGCAATACAAACCTCAAATTTGTTTGGTAAATATTGAAAAAGAGTTTAAACAAAAAGACTGGATAAAACCATACAGTGATAGTCCTTAAAACACACTTACGTTTAAAAATTTTTTAAATATAATTGGAAGAAAGAATTGCTGCAACTAGAAGCGAACATTGAGCCATTTATGTTTATTTATTTCTAAGATAAAAATCTGATGGTCCGAGTTATGCAGACTATTTTTACAGCTACTGCAATTTACTGTCTCACTGCTGCATTTTTAAACAATGGTGGATGGAGCAGGGAGAGGTATGAAGTTAACATTTATCAAGTCAAGAACAATATTACGTCAGTGATATTGAGATCAACAACAGAGAGATCATGGTGGCAACAATTTGGGAGAACTATCAAAGGATCCAATAAACCTGTTCAGGTTTTTATAGTTGCTTTGTAGTTTTGCTTTTCTAGAACAGAGATCGGAATGCTATATATCCATGAAGGCTTGTATTTTAAGCTTTTTTTTGGAACTACATAATAATTTGCTGTATCTCAGATAAGATTTTTTTTTTTCATTAAACACCTCAAATGGCGGTGATTATGACATCATAGGAGCTAAATAATGTAAAAAACAAGACTGAATATTTTACAATTACTCGCATAAAACAAATTCATTCTCCATAACCACTTTGGCAAAAAAATGTAATTTATATCATAAATATTTTTTCCACAGTTTATTTTTGAATTAATTTTTCCTGGTTCCACTGGCTTCTTAGCTTTGTTTCTTGATGATATTGTATTATACCCAACTTCTTGCCTTTACTTGCCATTCAACTGCAGTTTTGACCATCCCAATCTTTGTTTAGGTAAGTTTTACTTTGTACTAACTGTTGACAATTTTGTTTGCAAAATCTTTTTTTTCTATCTGGCGCTGTGGCAAAGTGATTCACCTACCTGCCTGTAACCCAGAGGTAATGGGTTCAAGGCTCGTCGCTGCTTCTATTTTGGGCGTATGTGTCTTTAGGCAATACACTTAACGGCAATTGCTTCAACCCAGTGGTCACCAATGGGTTGTCCAAATTATCAACCATTCCATATATTCACATTCATTCCACTGCTGTTACATGATACATGTATTTTACATGTTAGTAAGAAATTTATATTCGAAACTTTGTTGTATACACTGTAAGTGCAATTGCAAATTTTACTATATTGTTTTATATTAATGTAGTTCAAATCCTATATTTACAGTTGGTGTCAGCATAATCTTACGATACCAATCTTCATTTAAAACTGCTCAATTTTCAAATAATTAATCTGTAAAAAGGTACCATTAAATAGTTTAAAAAGGTACTATTATTTCACTTGTTTTCAATAACTTGCATAAAGAAGATCATTAGGTAGTAGGTACTACCTGTACAACTATTATAAAAAAAATGACCTCAGTCCCTTTAAAACAACATCCTTTTCTAAGATTTGAAGTTGACTAAGAAGTCATTTTCTTAGGTTGGTCACAGAGCTGGTCAGACCAACTTACTTGGCGTTTTAGAAATAAACGGACTTCATCAAGAAACACAGGACCTGAATATGAACACACTGAAAACAGTAAGTCAAGTTTTAGCATGAGGTTCATTAACCGGCAACCTTATGTTATAAGTTTTAAAGATAAATAAATAATATTACTTAAAGTTATTACTCAGACAAAGTTTACTTTGAATTCTTTTACTTTATTAGTGAAAAATATTACACAGCAATATGTGACAAACATTTTCCTGTTACAACAAAATTTGAATGCTTTTTTATTTGAACTAATTCTGAACTTCCGGAATCTTATTTGAAATTTATTTTCTAATTATATTCCAGCACGTCAAGTCTATAAATACTTAGTATAATAAATCGAAACATCTCATTAAACAGAGGGTTATTATGCATTTGTGGAAGCTGATACTGGTACTGCAGGTAACCGTGGTGTAATATTCTCACCAGGAATTCATCAAAAAAGTAAGAACGATATTTTGTGTTTCTTTATAAAAAATCACAGCAGACAATCAATAAAATGTTTGCGTATCAGGTAATGTCACATATTGTTTCGATTTCTGGTACCACAAAAGGGGTGAGCTTGGTGCTGGAGGTCTGTTGAATGTATTTAAAGCAAGTTCAAAGCGTTCCACCAAAAGAAATTTAATCAAGAGTTTCTCTGAGGTTCACACTCATTGGAGACATTCTTTAATTGAGATGAACGGAGAAGCGAAACCATTTATAGTAAGTTTAACATGTAAAATATATCTAATTTTACGTTTCGTGGCACAACAGCTAAATTAGTAATTGTTCTTTATACTATAAAGTTATAAATAATTCTCATTTAAACTTTACAGATTGGATTTGAAGTTATACTTGGTAACAATAATTCCGATATTGCAATTGATGATGTTGCAATGTATGAAGGGAACTGTCCTACTTCAAAATTCAACTGCACTTTTGATGATGATGTGCCACTTTGTGAGGGTGGGGCCATTGATGTTAAATACACACTGGAGTGTTATGAGTTTGGGTAATTTTCACAATTACATATTCATTTTTTATGAAACTAGGTTGGACTATGGAAGATCCACAAATGGGTCCTGCCCACGATAGATATAATTTTACAAGCAAACGAACATGGCCCACTATTACAGGAACTGCAGAAGTTACAGATCATCGAGGACAAGGTAGTTCAAACCTTTCTTATATTTGATGATTAACGTAGGACTTTACTTAAATGTATGGGGGTAAGGCTTGAGCGTGTGGCAACGGCGGGGCAGGGTTAATGTGTATCATATTCAGAAGGCAGAATAATATATTTTGTATTATTTTTTATTCTCTGTTTTAATAAAAGTCTTCAACTGCATAATAATATATCGTTTTTACGTCATCTCACCATATCATTAATACAGCAAATAACATTATTTTCTTGGCCAAAACATACCAAGCAAATTTAAATATTTTAACAGGTGGAAAGTTTGCTTATGTACAACTACCTGTATACTATCTGCCAGCTACATCAGCATTGCTAGTTACACCAAACATTTCAATTAAAGGTAAGTAACTTATAATCTAAGAATTAATGTGGAGTAAATTAGTATTTTAAATGGTTTTCAGCGTACAGTTTGATTTCACAAGGTACTGTGGCGTATCGTATATTTATTATAACACCTTACGCAACCAAACCATATACAAAACTGCGGTTCACCTCCACAAACTTGTCACACCCAAAAAGAGAGAAGGAAACGTGGCGAGCACGTGACAAACACGTCATACACAGGAGTACACACGCGCGTTACAACAACAATAATAATAATAATACGGCGCCTTCTCTGCCTCGAGCGAACTCGAGTTGACACGCAGAACATACACTACAGCACGTTACATGTGGAACCACAACACCAAACAGCGCTACAGTACTTTACGTTGGCGAATAATACTAGCAGCAATCAGCTTTGTTTATATAATAGTTAATAAGAATACTCTCAGCAAAAATAACAATACTCTTTGAGGTAATAACAATACTCTGAGCAAAAAGGGTTCACCAACATCATATAGTCAATTCTATAAGACAGTATAGGATTTGGCCTTAATTGCTAAACAAACCTAACAATAGTGTATTATTTTACAATTTATTTTTTTGGATTTTAGATTATAAACAATTCCACAATGTAATGCGGGATATACCTTTACAGAAAACACATCAAGATGCCTTGACTTTTGGTACTATATTCGTGGTGGAAGGCTTCGCCGTCTAGAAGTCTACTTGTATAATCACCCAACCAGCTTACAATATAACAATGTGCTGACTTGGTTCACACAGAGAACAACAGAATGGGTGAATGCTAAAGTTAATGTTCCTGGATTTGCTCAGCCAATACGGGTAAGCAAGAAATAAGAACTAAATGAATGTATGTAACTTACTTTATCCTCGCGTGGCCAGAAAACGACAGTCATTATAAAACTGGTTTTCATACACCTCGTGCTAGCTTACGAGTTACCATGTATGTTACTTTAAAAAAAATTATGTTTTGGGAATTTTTTTTTCATTTTTTTATGAGTGGCTGATAATTTGGAAAACCCATCAGTGACCACTGGGTTGGAGAAATTGCCGTTAAGTTTCTTGTCCAAGGACACATTTGCGACAATGGTAGCAGCAAATGTTTTTGTGTATAACTTAATCTTGTGTAAACTGAATGTAAACTGAACATGAATCTCCCACACAAAGGATGTATATAGCATTATACTTTCACCTCATAGCCACGGTTGGGTTAAATTCTAAATCATTTGTGTATACACTATGACATCAATTTTGTTTATCTGTATAAATAAAATTACTACTAAGATCAAATAAATTAATGCAATAAATAGAGGGAATCAGCAACAAAAACATTAGACAAAAAAACAGGCTGTTTGTAAAATACTACTATGTGCTCAAATTCATTGACTTTGCTGTGTATTCATTCACTTTGCTCTCACTATCAACAAAACCAAAATTTAGTAATAAAAATAGATTGGTTTTCACGGGGAGAGATCAAGAGACAGTTATGCATTTTTTGATGATGTTGTTCTTCTTCCAACACCATGTCCGGAAACTCCAGCTACTCGTAAGTGAACTCTGTTTAATATTTGCATTCTCGAATGCGTAAGTAAGGTGCGGATTTTGTTTTTTATTGTTTTTCTGTTCCTCATGTCATAAAACATTATAATTGGTCACAAAACATTTGGTAGTAAGTTACTGGTACTATAGACATAATGAAAATACACAACATAGTTAATATCATATGCCCTAGTTATATAGTTTTATAATTTTAGCTGTTGGACTATCTGAATTCTCTTGTTCTTTTGATAAAACTGAAGACTTTTGTCACGGTAAGTCAAGTTCATTGCTTTGTACTCAAGTTCAAACTCAACAGATCTTTACATTAAATGTTGGGAAATTAAAATGTCACAACCCCACAACACATGATGTGCATTTGCATAACAATTGATTTACCCTGAGGATAAATATTAACATAACATTTGATAACCATCATGTTTTTATTAAGGTTGGAAACAAAGTAGGTTAGATGATCTTGACTGGTTGTTCGTTAATAGAATAAATATAACTGAAACTCACGTGATGGTCGAAAGGCAGAGAAATGGTAAATTATATTAAAGTTTTCAGCACCTTGATACATTTAGTGCACAATTATCTGGTAAAAATTGAAAAATAGTGTTTTGTAAAATAAATTGTAAAATAAAATATTGGTTTAAGTCATGGCAGCTAAAATAGAAATATAATTTTTAAGTCAAATAATTGTCCCCAATGTTTAGAATGTATATATTAATTAAATTTATTTCATTTAAACTAAAATACAATGTGACAGCAGATAAAAACATTTAATTTACCCAATAAAATTTATTACATATAAAAATTGAGATATTTTATTTTTGAAAAACATCAAAATGTTTTTTTAAATTCATCTGTGAACAAGGTGGGATGTTTGCTTATGTGCCAACAAGTAGATTTACCAGAGGAACAAGGGCTGTTCTTCATTCACCAATTGTGATGCTCAACAGTAAGTTTATTACTAAAAAAATATATTTGTTTAGTAAAGCCATACGCCTCTATAGATGCTTTCTCATTAGTAAATAAAGTCTGACCCCTGATTAAAAGAATCCTTAGAACTTATCTTACTAGTCAAAGTCAACTAAAGTTTAATTTTTCCAAACTTATACAGCATCTGAAGAATATTGTCTTTCTTTCTACGCACTAATGACGCATGCCTCTCCTGGTCAATTTCTCAATGTTTATGAACATGATGGGCAGTTCAAGCAACTGATTCATTCCCTGAACACACCTATCTACTGGGACGGGGTTTACATCCCAATTAGACCTTACTCTCCTAATGCTGAGGTAAAATATATATTGAGGTTATGTATCTGTCAAAAACTGCATGAGCATATTAAATTATACATAATAAAGAAAACAACTTCAAACTGATAGTTGTTACAACATGAATGAATGTATGAATGTAACTTACTTCATTCTTGTGTGGCCAGAAAACGACAGTCGTTATAATACGGATTTAACACCTCGTGCCAGCTTACGAGTTACCATGTATGTTACTTTGTGGGTGATTATTTTTTTTTTATGTATGGCTGATAATTTGTACAACCCATTAGTGACCACTGGGTTGGAACAATTGCCGTTAAGTGTCTTGCCCAAGGACACATACGCCCACAATGGTAGCAGTATGCTATAAATAACATTGCTTTATGTTTTGTGCTCTGTATGCTCTTACATTCATTTGAAGTTTGTATCTGTGTTTAAATATGTCCAGGATCGTGGTTTGCGGGCCTGCCTGTAACTCAGGGGTAATTGGTTCAAGGCTTGTCGCTGCTATCATTGTGGGCGTATGTGTCCTTGGGCAAGACACTTAACGGCAATTGCTCAAGGTTTGAAAGTCATGTAAAAATGTAACTTTAATTTTTTTACTTTGATTATTACTTAAACATAGAATAAAAAGATTTTGTCACAGTTTTTACATTTTAAACAAAGGTGCAACATAAACTTACTTACATGAATTTAAGTTTTATGAAAAGATCATTTAACTTTTCCTATTACTTTAGCACACAATAAAAACGATTTGTCACAGTTTTCGTTTGAAGCAATTTCTGGAGTTGGATTGGTTTCCAATATTTCCATTGATGACATCACAATACACAGTGGGTCATGTGTTGGACGAAACTTTAATTGTTCGTTTAATTGGGGTTTGTGTGGAGGTAAGTTGACATATATTATGTATTCGTAAATTTTACTACGATTGCATTGTTGTGTATTGTTGTACTCTTTTAACTTGGGTAATTTATATTAAAAGTACAGAAAATAGTAAAATAAAATGTTTGTGTTAACGTATTTCTTTTTATGTGTTTTAATGAAAATTTGTTGTATCTATTTTAATACAGGCTGGTTTGCATCATCTGCCCATCTTGATTGGTTCTTTTCACCAAGTGTAAACACCTCAACACTTCGAGAGCACACTGGAAATGGTATTTTGAACTTAATACAAACGGAAGTTTTAATCCCACTTGTATCCACTCCAGCAGCATAACAATTTTAGGAAATGTGTTTTAAGCATTATTGGGCATTTATCTTAATATAGACTTTTTATTAGGCTGTAAGTTTGTACTTGTGTATTTCTAAAAGTTTAGTAATAAAAGAGGGAATTTTATTTTTTTAATGTAAGGCCAATAATTTGGACAACTCAACAGTAACTACTGGACTGGAAGTGTGTTGCCTAAGAACATATACATTCACATGGTAGCAGCGGCAAGCCTTCATTACCTTCGTGTTAGAGGCAGGCACGCTAACCGTCTGTGCCACAACATAACAATTTTGCCACACATCAAACAAAAAATAACTTACATCAAATAAAATCTCAAGCCTAAATACTTTACAGCCGTTAATATAAACAGGTGGATACTATGCTGGTGTTCTTGCTGTTGCGGGCAGACCCCATGGCTCAACAGCTGTATTAACTTCACCACCCATCCCACTTACAGGTAAATCTCTCCATACTATCATACACGGAACTCTTCTTATAATATCATACATGGAACTCTTATTTTACTATCATACATATAGAACCCTGCCTTACATTAAAATAAAAATGTTGTAAAAAATATAAGTCAGTAATTCTTCACATATTTAGTGTGCCTTATTTTTAAAGATAACTTATTAAATTATATTGCTTAACGTGTAGAGGGCCACAATTATTGTATAACTCTAGGCTTTAACAGTTTAAAGTTTTGTGCAACATTTTGTATTGCTTTTCAGCTGAACAAGTTTATTGTGTTGATTATTGGGTAAGAACATCATCTGATTACAGTAGAGCACGAGTAAGAGTGAATAGCAAGTTACCTGGAAACACAACATTGTTATCAAGGTGTCAAGTGCAAACTCCTAACTGGAAAAACTGTGGTGCTTTAATTACCCCGAACGTTACTGATGTGTACCAGGTAATGTAATCTAATGATAAGATTTGCGTTGACGCCTTAAAAATAATAATACATTTAATAATAGTTCCTCAAACCATATGATCAGTAATAGGATGTCCAATTAAACGATAAAAAGTTTACAGGTTTTTTATTGTCATCTGATAAATAATTCTACTATGGTATTAAACCAAGCACAAATGTGCCTATTTTCTTTATATATGCAAAGTATGAAGACATGAATGGTATCCTTGAGTAATTTGGAAATGGAGTAGCTGGGAAGACACAGTTGTTTTAACACTGTGTCATATACTTTGCATAATATTTTTTGATGAATTGTATGTTTCTTGTACGATATGATCTTGATTTAAGTAATTTAAAGGACGCAGGCAAAGTTGAATGAAAAGTGTACACTGACATAAAACGCCAATGTTCTTTCACAAAATATTTTTCAGATTGAAATCGATGTAATATTCGAAACAGTGCCTGAGTTCACGTTCTTATTTGATGACATCACAATCTATCCTGGTAGATGCCGCCTTTATCGCAATTAATGAACTACTTTGTATACAACAGCTACAATCTGTTCTGGTCAAGCGACATTTAATATAAAACAAGGAAACTTATGACAAATAAAAACAGACTTTTGCATTTATTGGTGTGATATGCATTGGTGTTTATGTAAATAAAACTTACAGCATTATTTCTTGTTGTTTGTAGCGATTTATTTAGACACAATACTTGGCTGACTATAAGAGTGCACAAGCAAAAGCAGGATCAGTATTTACAAGAGTAGGATAGATAAGAGTTATAAATGAATGTAACTTGCTTTATCCCCGCGAGGCTGGAAAACGACAGTCGCTACCACACGGGATAATCACCTCGTGCCAGTTCAGGAGTTACCATGTATGTTACTTTGTGGGTGATTATTTTTGGGGGGATTTTTCATTATTTTTTGTATGGCTGATAATTTGGACAAACCATTGTTGACCACTGGGTTGGAGCAATTGTCGTTAAGTGTCTTGCCCAAGGACACATACGCCCACAATGGTAGCAGCGACGAGCCTTGAACCCATTACCTCCGTGTTGGAGGCAGGCATGCTAACCACTTTGCCACGGCGCCAGACATGCATAACTTTTGAGTAGATCCCAAAATGGGCACTACGGTTGAATATAAATTGTAGACGTTGAAGTAAATCAGATCATTTAAAAAAATAGGATTGCAAAGCATTATTGTTTTTTCGAAACGGAGGAGAAACTATTAGTTAATAACCTAATTGAGTGACAATGTAATTAAGTGTTTAAACATAAAAAATCTTTTCAAGAAATTTCTTATTTGTGCAAACCTTTCGTTTTTGAAAACTTTACACTTATGCTTAAAATGCATTCTCTTGGCATATTTGGACATGGAGACTTACAATTTACCTATTCAAACTGAAACCAAATAACGAAGGGGCTGATGCACCAACCTCATTCAAGTAAGGCTTTAAGTTGTGATGAATATTAAATTATTTTGAATTTACTTTTAGTAGAGAGTGCTTTTGACAGTTTATTTGTTGTTTAGGGGGCAAGAAATAAAGACAAATTGTAGGAAAATCTATTCTTCTCAATGTAAATTCTGATGATGCCTAGCGTAGCTCTTCTAGTCAAGCAATTCTACTGTTGCTGAATTGAATATTTTTGGCAACAAGGATTAATGCTCTTCTTATACTAAAGTTTTTAATACATAATCACAACACACATACAAATAAATGCAAAAGTCGTTTATTTTTTATCCCAAGTCTCTCTGTTTTGTATTAAACGACACATGGACCAGGATAGATTGTGATGTCATCAATCATAATTGTGAACACAGTCTCTGTGTCGCGTATTACATCGAATTCAATCTGCAAAATATTTTGTGGCACGTTACCTCTTTGCTGCTACCGTTGTGGCTGTTTCTATCCTTGGGCAAGACACTTAACGGCAATTGCTCCAACCCAGTGGTCACTAATGAGTTATCCAAATTATCAGCTACACATAAAAAATCCCAACAAAAAAAAATCACCCACAAAGTAAAATACTTGGTAACTTGTAAGCTGGCCAAGGTGTAAGAAACATAATCAACTGTCGTTTTTTCGGGCACGCTAGGATAAAGTAAGTTACAATTTTTTATTCATTCTTATTTCTTTTTTCCCACCAGTGTTACACTTTGCATTCATACTTAAAATATATTTATACCAGCATGATGAAATAACTTGGCAGGTTACCACATGATATTTTATTCAACATAATGGCCAATATAGGAACTTGTATTTTTATTGGACTACTGGACAATATTGACAACTGGTTTGGATTGAATAAATGTAACTTAATTTAGCCATGCGTAACAGGAAAATGACAGTCGATAAACACGGGTATTCATATACCTTGTGCCAGCTTACGAGTTACCAAGAATGTTACTTTGTGGGAGTTTATTTTTGGAGGGATTTTTTCATTTTTTTATGTATGGCTGATAATTTGGACAACCCATTAGTGACTGCTGGGTTAAAGCAATTGTTGTTAAGTGTCTTGCCCAAGGACACATACGTCCACAATAGTAGGAGCGAAGGATTAAAATTTTTCAAGTATCTACTGTCTTGCTCAATAACAGGTATTAATAATAGTTTTGTAATTCGGTTACATTACCTGGTACAAACCAGTAACATTCGGAGTAATAGAAGAAACACAATTCTCCCAAATACTGGTCATCACTTGACATGTTGACACCAAAGATGTTTTTCCAGATAACTTGCTATTCACATTTACTATTGCTGTGTTGTTGAAATCTTGATGACTTTTTAACCAAAAATCAACACAATAAACTTGTTCAACTGAAAAGCAATACAAAATGTTGCACAAAACTTTTAACTGTAACCTAGTGTTATACAATAACTGTGACCATGAACACATTAAACAATATATTTTAGTATGTTAACTTAAAAATGGACTAAACTTAACATGAAGAATTGCTGACCTAAAAATGTTAACAATATCACTATCGAAGTATGATAGTATAAGAAGAGTTCTATGTATGATAAGATGGAAATATTTACCTGCAAGTGTGATAGGGGGTGATGTTAATACAGCTGTTATGCCAGGTGGTCTGTTTGTAGCATCAACAATACCAGCATAGTATCCACCTGTTGATATAACTGCTACAAACTATGTAGGATTTAAGATTGCTACATAAGTTATTTTAAGATTAACTATTTTTGTGTATTTTTTTTGTTTAAATTTAGGAATTACATTTTAGAAAATCAAAACAGTAATTGAAAAGTCTATATTAACCTTTAAAACACACTAGTTATAATTGATATGCTTCTGGCAAAAGAAAGAAGTTGAATTTAATTTCAGTTTGTATTAAGTTTAAAATACCATTTCCAGTGTGGTCTTGAAATGTTGGGGTATTCACGCTTGGTGAAAAGAACCAATTCAGGTAAACAGATGATGCAGACCAGCCTGAAGTAAAATAATTATATATTTTATTATGTCTTTTTTTAATACATCAAAAACTGCATTACCACAAACACGATATTTTTACTAATTTCTGTACTTTTCATATATACTATTCAAGTTGGAAAAGTACAACAATACACAACAAATGCAATCGTGGAAAAAAGTATGTGAATACATAATATATATCACCTTACCTCCACACAAACCCCAATTAAACGAGCAATTAAAGTTTCGTCCAACGCATGACCCACTATGTATTGTGATGTCATCAATAGAAATGTTGGAAACCGATCCAACTCCAGCAATTGCTTCAAACGAAAACTGTGACAAAATCCTTTTATTCTATGTTTAAGTAATATGAAAAGTTAAGTGATCTTTTCATAAGACTTAAATTCATGTAAATAAGTGCATGGTGCACCTTTGTTTAAATAGAAAGTGAAAAACCAGGACAAAATATTTTTTAATTTGTGTTTAAGATGTAAAAACCATAAAGCTGCAAAGTTTTACACAGAGCTTCTCATAAGTACCAGATGAACAAGAGAATTTGTAATAAACATGTTTGCAACACTAATTGAATTTCTTTAAAATTACTGCTAAACCTTAGTTTTGGACGTTTTTTTTCATTTGGTTACCCTATTTAGACCTAAAACAAACTTCATATAAATGTAAGAGTATACATAGCACCAAACATAGAGCAGTGTTATTTATAGCATGTTGTAACATCTGCCAGTTTGATGTTATTTTCTACATAAGATTAAATGAATATGCTCCCACAGTTTTTGAGAGATTAATGATTTTTTTAAATATCAGCAATATATATTTGACCTGGGCATTAGGATTCTCAGATCTGATTGGTATGTGAATCCCTTGCCAGTAGATAGGTGTGTTCACAGAATGAATCAGTTGCTTGGACTGTCCATCATGCTCATAAACATTAAGAAATTGACCAGGAGAGGCATGCGTCATTAGTGCGTAGAAAGAAAGACAATATTCTTCAGTTGCTGTTTAAGTTTGGATAGATTAAACCTACCTTAACTGGTAAAGGATAATACAAATTCTTTAATTTTTGATCAATATTTTTAATTTTTAAAAAGAAAATTGTTAAAGAATAAAAAATAAATTTAAAGTTATGTCTGTTAAAAAAATCAGTAGTTGCAGAAATTAACTCTTTTTTGGTAATATTTCAAGAACTAAAAAGGCATTTACTATTACTAAATTAATTTACAGTAATTGACTTACTGTTAAGCATCACAATTGGTGAATGAAGAACAGCCCTTGTTCCATTTGTAAATCTACTTGTTGGCACATAAGCAAACATCCCACCTTTTTCACAGATGAATTTAAATAAGAAAAAACTGTGTTTTTTTAAAGATAAAATATCTTCGTTTTTTTTTGTAACATATTTTATTGTGTAAATGATGTTTCCGTTTGCTGATACATTTTATTAATAATTTAAACAATATGTATTCGTTGTGTGGTTAGCCGCTAGGGTATATCATAAACAATTTTTTTTTTACACCACATATTTTAATCCTAAGGTGTGACAACGATGATAAAAGCAGCATACCATATTTTATGAAATAATTTGTTTGAGTAATTTGTGGGCAAATTACTCAAAATGCTGATCTAAATTTACCATTTCTCTGTCTTTCCACCACCACGTGAGTTTCAGTTATATTTATTCTATTAATGAACAACCAGTCAAGATCATCTGACATACTTTGTTTCCAACCTTAATAAAAACATAATGGTTATCAAATGGTATGTTAATATTTATCATCGGGGTAAATCAATTGTTATGCAAATGCCCATCATGTGTTGTGCAGCTGTGACGTTTTAATTTCCCAACATTTAATGTAAAGATCTATTGAGTTTAAACCTGAATACAAAGCAATGAATTTGACTTACCGTGACAAAAGTCTTTAGTTTTATCAAAAGAACAAGTGAATTCAGATAGCCCAACAGCTAAAATAAAATAAAAATAAAATTATACAACTAGGATAATATTGTATTAAAATTTTAAATTATGTCCATTACAATACCAAAGATATTATATGGAAAATTTGTATTTTATAATTAGTAGATTAGACTGTTTTAAAATTTTATGGTATGATAAATGGATAAATCGGATAATTTCTTTCAGAAGCATTCTGCACCATTAATTCATGCATTAAGGAAGGTGCATGGAGCAATAGCTTCACTTACTGTCATCTGGACATTGTGTAGGTAGAAGAACAACATCATCAAACAATACATTAGCGTAGGCTGATCTCTCCCCGTGGAAACCAATCTATTTAGTGTAAAGTTTTAGTTTTTTTGGTGGATAAAATAAAATGTAAGAACACAAATTGTGTCTATATTGTTATTTTACCCTTATCCCCTTTTAATAGTTGTTTTTTTGTGATGCAATGAATGCAATGAGTGCAATGAGTGCAACGGGTGCAACGGGTGCAACGGGTGCAATGGGTGCAATGAGTGCAATGAGTGCAATGAATATAATGAATGCAATAAATTATTCATTTATTCATTACTATAACATATATACCAACATATAACAATCGTATCATATGTGTAAGATATTATTCCAACTTGATAGTGGGTGTAAGATTAATTTACAGTTTACATACTTAATACACTAATACATATGTTTCTTATTTCTTGCTTACCCGTATTGGCTGAGCAGATCCAGGTACATTAACTTTAGCATTCACCCATTCTGTTGTTCTCTGTGTGAACCAAGTCAGCACATTATTATATTGTAAGCTGGTTGGATGATTATACAAGTAGACTTCTAGACGACTACTTGTACGACCCTGGATGTAGTACCAAAAGTCAAGGCATCTCGATGTGTTTGCTGTAAAGTTTAGATTATAGTAGAGTATAAAACTAACATTATATTGCGAAAGTTGACAATCTAGATTTCAAAAATGTAAAAAAATGTGAAATAACACTCAATACTGTTACTTTTCTTTATTTTTATATGCTTTTTTTGCAGAGACTGACGATGCCATTTAAGCGAAATATATTTCTCTATTACTACTAGTGGTTGGACTTGATTTTTGTTGGTCACGTTTTCTAAGCACCAGATTAATAATGTTGGATTTGTTCTTTTTTAACTAAAACACTATAGTATATTTATAGGAAATACGTTTGGTCTGAGCATTTTAACATATATCTACCTTCAATTGAAATGTTTGGTGTAACTAGCAAAGCTGATGTAGTGGCCCATGAAGAGTATTGGTACCTTTGTATATACGCAAATTTTCCACCTAGTAATATATTAAATTTGTTAGGTATTTTTTCCAACAAAAATCTTTGTTATGTTATTTGCTATAGTGATGGTTCGGTAAGTTACAAAAAAGTCGAATATATCATTAGTATATTTGACTTTCTGCTTAGAACAAAGTTTAAAATCAAGGTAACCTATTATCTGTGAAGTATTTGGTCACTGGATAGGATATGTAATGACAAAAACAGATAAAAAAAGAGATTTATAACCTATACTCAGTAGATTGTTAGGATACATCATTGGAGATGAAATGAAGCATGAAACAATATATTAATATGAAGTTAAAAGATTTGAATACTATTTTCCAGAGAACAAAGTTAACTATTACAAAAATTATATTATAATTCCTTAGAAACAAGTGTAGCCTACATTAGGCACACTTTAACAAAGTATAAGAAAATTGTAAATTACCTTGTCCAGTATGATCTGATGGCACTAGGCTTACTGAAGTAATCCTATGACGGAGACTTCTTGTAAAATTAAATCTATCATGCTCAGGACCTGTTTCTGGATCTTCCATAGTCCAACCTGGGATTAAGGAAATTGAATATTGAAAAGTATCATGGGAAGTAGTTGGTTGGATTGTGTGTTGCGAATAGAGTTGGGGCTGTGTTGGCGATAAAGTCTGAAATGAAGTAGCGCTGGTGCATGAAACACATAAATGGGCACCCCGAGTGAATGAATGTAACTTACTTTATCCCCGCTTGGCCGGATAACGACAGTCGTTATCACACGGGTTTTACACCTCGTGGCAGCTTACGTTACCATGTTTGTTACTTTGTGGGTGATTATTTTTTGGGGAATTTTTTAATTTTTTTATGTGTGGCGGATAATTTGGACAACCTATTAGTGACCACTGGGTTGGAGCAACTGCCGTTAAGTGTCTTGCCCAAGGACACATACGCCCACAATGGTAGCAGCGTCGAGCCTTGAACCCATTACCTTTGGGTTCCAGGCAGGCGCGCTAACCACTATGCCATGGCGCCGGGGTGTTAGGGTAATGGGCCAAATCTGGCGAAAATTCCAGGTCCTTAACAAGGTCCTCACCCTCAAAGAATAGAATAGAATCATGGAAAATAAAAATCCAAGTAGTCAAGTGTGTATTTCACATTAATGGCCTCACCTTCACAAAGTGGCACATCATCATCAAAAGTGCAGTTGAATTTTGGAGCAGGACAGTTCCCTTCATACATTGCAACATCATCAATTGCGATATCGGAATTATCGTTACCAAGTAAAACTTCAAATCCAATCTGAAAAGTTTTTACTGGGTTTATTTTTGGTATAATTAATACTATATTATCGTAAAATATATAAAGCATCTTTATGTACATGAGAGGCATGAGTATATTTGTCTTATGTATAAAAAACTACTATATTATTATGTTACTTCTGCTACAAGGCATATTATAAATAATATTTTAGCGGCTCATTTGGTCTAAAAAATTATTGTATTTCCAACGTTTCATCTGTCATATGCCGAGACTTCATCAGCGAATGTAACGCACAGTACAGGCAAGCGAAAAACATGAAAAAGGGGAAATATAAGGCAAGATAAGCGTGAAAAGGGCACTGTAAGGAGGAGATAGTGTTAGGGCAAAAAACACGCCGCAGTCTAAAGGAAAACTCGATGACGAAAGAAATTATATGAGGTTATTGTATCTTCTGTTCTTTGTTGGAAATAAACTACGTTTTTATACCGGATGAGCTGCTAAAATAATATTTATACCATATTATTATTGACATGTGATGTATTATAATAGACCATTAAAAATGGACATTGGACAGTAAAACGCAGCAAGACATGTATGATATATTATACATGCTAAACTTACTATAAATGGTTCTGCTTCTCCGTTCATCTCAATTAAAGAATGTCTCCAATGAGTGTGAACTTCAGAGAAACTCTTGATTAAATTTCTTTTGGTGGAACGCTTTGAACTTGCTTTAAATACATTCAACAGACCTCCAGCACCAAGCTCACCCCTTTTGTGGTACCAGAAATCGAAACAATATGTGACATTACCTGATACGCAAATATTTTTATTGATTGTTTGCTGTGATTTTTTATAAAGAAACACAAAATGTCTTTATTACTTTTCTGATGAATTCTTGGCGAGAACATTGCACCACGGTTACCGGCTGTACCAGTATCAGCTTCCACAAATGCATAGTAACCCTCTGTTTATCAAAATAAAACAAGTTAAGAATTAAGATCTATTCCATCTATGTGTGGAAAGTAAAGTTTGTCTTTGCAATATTCTATTCTATACTGGTAAAGTCCGTGTTCAAAAAATCCAAGTAATACTGGTACAACCATAGCGCACAAAGCATGACAAGGTCTTGTTTGAGAATGATATGCGCTAGCCGTGACAGTGCTTGTTTATGAGTTATCACATGTGCAAAATTGTGGGTAAATAAATGAATGCAATTTATTTTATCTCTTCGGTTACGATAACGAAGAACAAAAGAGTTGGCAACCGCTAAAAGGCCGGTAGTAACGTAAAACAACAGTTGTTAAAACACGCTTATTGATATAAAAAAGAAATACTATTTTGGATACAAGGCGTGACCGTTACACCAAATGTTTCTCTATGCTAAGAAGTGATAATACAATATTCCTAGCTCAAACGTCTTAAACAAAATTAGACTTACTATTTTCAGTGTGTTCATATTGAGGGCCGGTGTTTCTTGATGAAGTTGGTCTATTTCTTAAGCGCCATGTAAGTTGATCTGATCTGCTTTGGGACCAACCTAAGAAATAACTTCTTAGTAAACAAAAAACTCAAGAAAAAAAATGTTCTCAAATCAAAAAAAATTTTATAAATAAAGTACAGGTAGTCTTTACTGAACTAATAATTTTAGTTTTGCCTTGACAATCACACCAAGTAATTGTAATCTATTTAATCTGTGACAGGACACCTCTAGCACAGAATATCTAAAGATCCCGTGTTTTAAACAACGGTCTATGGAAGTCGTGAGAATACGATTTTATGATTAATTGAGTTTTCTTTGTTTAAAAAATGTGACAAGAAAATAGAATGATAAGGTGTCTTATCTTCCCCCACCCTACTATATTTAAAATACATCTATTATGTAAAAGTAGTAGAAAAACGAAAATATTTTTTACAAAGTAAAATTTACCTAAACATAGCTGGGAATGGTCAAAACTGCAGTTGAATGGCAAGTCAAGGCAAGAAGTTGGGTATAATACAATATCATCAAGAAACAAAGAATCAGATATTCTGCGGTTCCGGGGAAAAACGATTTCAAAAATATACTGTGGAATACAATAAAAAAAATGTTATTATATCAATTGAAGTTTTCAAAACATGATTTGCTTATTCATGAGCAGATTTGTTCTCGCATGGCAATTTTAAAAAATATTACACAAGTGTTCTTTTTTATACACCTCATGCTTTATGAGTTCCAATGCATGTCAATTTTTGCTTATTTTTGTTATTTTAATGCTGTTTTTATGTCAATTTGGATGACTAGAGGGTTGGAGCAATGATCTTGTATTGCTTAAGGGGACACACCAACACAATGTTGACAGCAACCAGCATTTGTTAAAAGGCAAATGTTTAACCACTGAGTTAACCAAATGGTCCCGCAAAATTAGCCGGAAATTATCCAATCTGGCTGTGACAGCTTTTATTTTACAGTTAAGCAATTGAGCTACATGAGCAGTTCTACAGAATATAAAAGCAAACAACTCAGCAACCATACAAACCTGAACGGGTATATTAGACCCTCTGATAGTTCTACCAAACTGATTCCACCAAAACTGTTTTTTTGTTGATCTAAATATCACTGCTGTGACGTTATTTTTGACTTGATGCACAGCAAAATTATAATTCCCACTTCTTCCATTGTTTAAATATGCAGCAGTGAGACAATACCTTGAAGTGGCTGCACGGAAATATTTCTGCATAATTCATCCCAACTTTTAAAGGTGGCTGTACACAGTATCCGGAATTCGTCCGTTTTGTCTGTTTTGTCCGGATTTCGCTGCCGCATGCGGAACTCGGTAATGGGTTTGCATACGACTTCGCAGGCGAATTTGCATGCCAGATACTGTGTACAGCCACCTTTAGCCAGTTAATAATAATAGTAACAATAACTTTATTTGTCTCTTCGATTAGGGTAGTATAAAAAAACTATAAAAATATTTTAAACAAAAAGACAGGATATAGCGACAAAACAGCAGCTGTTAAAACACGCTTGCAGTTAAAAAGATAAGGTAAATATAAATTAGCATAAAGAAATAGTAAAGCTTTGGTGACCCAATTTGTGAAACTGCAATGTATACTTTTTAAATGTTACAACTGTTACATAATGATCAAAAGCCATTTTAATCTCAGTTGGTGACTCAATTAGGAACCCACTTATTTACTTTCAATTAAATGTAAGATGGTTTTAACTGTAAGCCTATTTTAAAAACTGTTGTTTTTTCGCTATATCTTGTCTTTACTTTTAGAATATTTCTAAATCTTTGTCAACCTAATCAAAAAGACAAATAAAAGTTATTAAAATTATTACCTACAACTAAATCAAAGAGTTGCACTTTAATATAAAATTACTTTTATGTGAAAAGTACAAGTTTGTCAAAGCTGCTTTGGGATTTAAAATTTAAACATATTTACTCACTGTTTAAAGTCACGATTGGCGAAACAAGCTGAACTGAATTAGAAGTCTTACCATCTCGGAGGTCTGGTACATAAGCAAATCGACCACCTGTGTACAAGATTGTGGTGAAAAATTTAAATTAATAAAATATAGTTTATCCTTGTGTGGAGGGCAACTCCAAGAGATACAGCATATTAATGTTCTGTGTCCGACGCCGTCGTATAGTTGTTAGCGCACCTGCCTTTAACCCAGAGATAATGTGTTCAAGGCTCAACGCTGCTACCATTGTGGGCGTATGTGTCCTTGGGCAAGACACTTAACGGCAATTGCTCCAACCCAGTGGTCACTAATGGGTTGTCTAAATTATCAGCCATACATAACAAAAACACCCACAAAGTAACAAACATGGTAACTCTTAAGCTGGCACGAGCTGTTAAATCTGTGTGATAACGACTGTCTTTTTCCGGCCACGCGAGGAAAAGTAAGTTACATTCATTCATTTGTGTAAGGGTATAATGAATGCTTAGCATTTCGAGTTTGTTTATCAAATATGTCTTAAATTAATAAAAACTTGTTTATCCTTGGATGGTGGGCGACTCTATACCAAGGGAGGTTCTATCTCAAACACCTCGTGCCTGTTTTATATTAGTTTTGTATAATTCTGACACTGTCGAACAGTGGCTCAACTCTGCTACTATTATGAAGGAATGTGTTTCAAAAAAACAGTTATGTCTTTGAGACATGTGTTCCCTTATGAATTGTCCAAACACTTGGCTACACAATGAACAATGAAATGCTGGGTTACGTTAACTGTTAATGCCCTGTCACTCAAAAATGAATGAGTTATATCTATTTATATATTGGCATGAGATGTGCTGTATGTATTAAATGCTTACCATTTCTAGTATGTTCATATTGCTCCAAGTAAGTATCAGGTATTGCACCCTGTGCAAATAGCAACATCTTGTTTCCAGGCCCCTGAGACCAACCTGGAAAATAAAAGAGAGTTATTTAAAACACATTTGATAAAGGAAAGGTATGAATACACATGTCGTTTCAGTTTACCGTAATACTGTTCTAGTAGCTGCAGGTCGTTTAAACCCTGATTGCTAAATTAAACTTATAGTTCCGAGTGTTATAGCTTCATAAATCCACGCCTGGTTGCAATGATAATGTACTGGTAATTGAACACAGTTGTTCACATGAGTTATGGGAAAAGTACAGGTTGTTAAACAGCCACAAATTTAACATTTTCTTTGCACATTTTTGAAGTAACACCGCAGTGTTTTAGAGGTTAAAAGAGATGAAAATTTGCTACTTCTATGAAATAGGACCTCACCCATATAGAATAGAATACACTTAGCTTTGCTTAGAAATGAATCAGAGTTAAATTTAAGGTTTTGATCTAGCGCCATAATTTTAGACGCCAAATTTAGAAAGAACAAGAAAGAACTCTCCTTTAGAAAAAAACATTTTCTCATCTTGGGTAAAAGGTATTTGCTTGCCTAAGTCCCAAGTCATGGGATTTCACCCAAATAGAATACAATACACCCACCTTTGCAAAACGAGGATGTAATATCAAATTTGCAACTGAACTGATCGGCAGGTACATGAAGTGTAGGATCTGGAAAAACACTAGTTGAAATTTTATGACTTCTTCAACTGCAAAATATCTCACTTTTACAGCTTGTGGGTTGCATTGTGATGTCATCAACTGCAATTATTGATTGGTTATTTCTCGTAGCGTGAAATCCGATCTGGAGTAATAAAAGATTTTGGAGTAAATCTATCGTAATAACAGTTACATTTTTTAGAAAAATCAGTACTTTAAAATAAAAATATAGCTAAAACCTGAGTACCAGGTTACTAGTTTATAGTATAGGAGATAAAGTCTTTTACAATTTTATATTATTTTAAAGTAGCAAAATCATAGTTTTTAAAATAAAAATCATGGCTTTTTTTTAAAAAAAACAAACTGTTCACCAGGTTACTATAAACCTTATCATTTTGAAACAATAAAGATTATTAAAATGCTTAAGTATTGATATAGTAGGGTGGGAGAAGATAGGACACTTTTTTATTCTATTTCTCGTCCCATTTGGTAGTAAACAAAGAACATTCAAAGAATTATAAAACCATACCCTTTCGACTCATATAGACCATTGTTAATTGTTTAAAACACGATCAGGATATTTGGATATAATGTGCTAAAGGTGTCCCATTTTACCCCACAGAACTATACAAACCGTTCTACCCTTCAATAAATTTAGATTTGCCTGCAACTAATTTAATACAAACCTTAATAGGATAGGTTGTTCTCTTTATTTCAACTTTTCCATGCTGCCATTTCGTAGCTGGAGTATTAAACCAAGTCAACACTTGGTCCTTGTAATTTAATAACTCCCCTCCTAAATAAACAACATCTAATCTTGCTGTACCAGAGATGTAGAACCAGAAGTCCAAGCAGTATGTGTCACTTTCTACAAAAGGGATGAAATATTTATATGAAAGTGGTGAAATATATATTTAGGAGTGGGCAGATAGACAGACATGAATTTTGGTATGCTGAATTATGTCTTCGTCTTTGTAAAGGGAAATTCGTGTGCATTAAGTGTCACTTTCGATAAAAAAGATGAAATATTACGTTACTGAAGAAAATTAGACTTTCGATTGGTTCGGTTATTTATATCCCTGTATTATTTCTGTTATCTTTGTTTGCCACTCTAATGGCCACAGGCCAGCTTTTGCAGTATGTCGTACTACACCAATAGTGTGTGATCAGGCATAAAGAAAGTGTTAAGTCAGTAGTTAAGTTTATTAAGAGCACCTCACAACACAAGCAGTTTAGAATGAATGACCAACAAGGTCAGACAGGAGGCCAGACAGAAAAAGGAAGAAGGCAAAATCACTGAGGCAGAACATAATGCATATGATTGGGGAGGGGCACCGCACAAACAAATTAGATACAATAGGAACTAAAACAATGATAACTTAACAGAAAGTCAAAAACTTACCATTTAAAACAATCCCTGGCGAAACTAATAATGGGACAAATCCGGCAACATTTTCACCAGCAAGTGCATATTTGCCTCCTAATTTAAAACATATATTTACCAATTTTAAAAAGAAAAAACAATAGTAGGTTTACATTAACCTAACACAATTTTAAATTTAAAATATTTGCAATAAAAAATTAAAAAGCAAATCTTTATAATATTTTTACATCAACAGTACATTTATTTGAATTGAAAATATAAAAAATTACTAATACAGAATTAAATGCAATTTTTTACCAGAGTAATCTGTTGTAGGAGCTCCTACTTGTGTTGTATTTGCACCATCGGTGTAAGACCAGCGAGAAAAACTACTTTCCAACCAACCTTCAACCAGAATGAATATTTATTTCACTGTATACTACTAAACCACTACGGCATTATTTATTGTATAGTATTTTTTGTGTTTTTGGGTTTGTATTGAGACGCCAAATTGTAGAATGAAAACTAAGGTGAGCACACACGTATATATAGGGCACTAAATTGCGACATAGCGACACTAATTACTACATAGCTACACAATTAATAATGAAACACGCTGACTGCGGCACATAGCGCAAGTCATGTGGCTAAGGCATGCCAGTGCCTTTGTGTCGCGGGTGAGCTCGGAGGCGTGTCCATAACAGTATTAGTGGTTTAAAAGCTTGCCATACTGTTGCTATCATTATAAGTGTCTTTGGGAAAAACACTTATGATTCGCAGGTTGGCTACTGTGAAACTATTGTAGCAGGCAAATTTGGTGCTGTAGCACAGTTGGTTAGCGCGTCTGCCTGTAAACCAGAGGTAGTGGGTTCAAGGATTTTCGCTGCTACGTTTGTAGGCGTATGTCTTTGGGCTAGAAACTATTTTAGAGCAACACCTATTGCTCCAACCCAGTGCTCCCACATACGTGGTAACTCGGAAGCTGGCATGTGGTGTGTGAAACAGAACACCTGTGTTTAACGAGTGTAGTTTTCCATGCAAAGATAAAGTAAGTTACATTTAAGACTACAAAAAAATCAAAAGAGAGATTTATGTTAATGATCTGGTGTTACGAAAATGTAACCAACAAAAACCAAGTCCAACCACTAATGGTAATTGAGAAATATATTTCGCCGAAATGGCATCGTTAGTCTCTTATTTAAATCATTCTATCATTCTATTTGAATAAGAGACTGACGATGCCATTTAGGCAAAATATATACTCCTCAGTTTCCATTAGAGGTTGGAATTGATTTTTGTTGGTTACGTTTTCGTAACACCAGATCATTACTGTATTTTACTAAACAAGAATCATTCAACTATATGTACATCAGATCAGGGTCAGATTCGCGGAACTTATTACAAAGATTTATGTTTATTTTAAAATGCAATAATTTGTATTGTGATGTAATATACTGACCTTGACACAGCGCAGGTGACTCATCAAAAGTGCAGTTGAAGACTGAAGTCGGACATGAACCCTGATACATTGTGATGTCATCAATACTTGCTGGTCCTCTCCTCACCCAGAGTTCAATCTTGAAAATAGAAACAATATATTGTTGTTCAAGTGTATACTATCTCTATGTGATTACAAAAAAACGTGTTTGAGTGTTTTTTTAAAACTAATTTTCTATGCTTATGTGAAATCCTACAGTGTGGCCGAAAATTATTTTTCAATCAAAAACACTTCTTCAAGTGAAGGTCGTTGATGAAACGCACCAGAGATTTGGGATATAGGTATATATTTATATATTTTACAAAATTTAAGAACTAAAAGCTAGAAAATTGAAAAAAAACACAATCCTACTTGCGTTGGCTGGCCAGTAATAGCAACTTGTGCATGTTGCCAATCATTGTGAGATTGAGTAAAAGTTTGCAAAACATTTCTTCTTGAACCATGTTTTGCAACAACTTCTATATAGCCTAAATCTGGCCATTTTCTAATATTGAAGAACCAAAACTCCAAGCAGTATTTTTCATTTGCTGTAAAAATATATATTTTTTTAACTTATGTTTGTCAATTTGTGGTTGATTTTGATTTTCTTGTATTATTACTTATTTTTCTTTGGTATCATAACAATTAATAATTGCTTTAAATCAGTTGCTTATTCTTTTACCTTCTTTATTTAAATTAAACTAGCAAAAAAGAGGTTTCGTATTTATTTTATTTTAACACATTTTAGAACCCCTTTAAGTAGTTAAGTACAAACCATTATTACCACCTTTTAAATTAAGTTTCTTTGAAACAAGACCAACACTGTACTGCCAATTAGCGGGAGCAAATGCATAGAGACCTAAAATATATGATTTTATGAATTGGAAAAAAAATGCATTGTATTAAGTAGACAGTATACATAAAAATAGAAAACATTTCTCTGCTATGTTACAATACCTCCATTTTTACTGTAAACTATTTAAACTTTCATATAACCCTATGATAAAATGTGGAAAATTGTTAAAAACAAACCATTTCCGGAGTGGTCCCTATAAGGAGTAGTTGGTCCTCTATGATATGCTGGTTGAGATGTTCTGTATATTCTCCACTGTATACCATATCGAGACGTAGACCAACCTGCAATAAAAAAGCATCTCATAATACTGATGTAAAAACTTACGTCATATGAACTGTTACTGCCCATCTTGGATTAATGAATATTTGTCATTCAATTTAATTTACAATTAATTTACATTAAAGTCGTATTTATTTTGAAAGGAGTTCCCAAACCGCGGCCAACAGGAGCAAAATAAATGGCCCTCAGAGGACTTCAAAATCACCGATTGCATAGGTTCACAAATGAACATATTACTTAAAAAAATCGTCTAAAAATGTTTAATTGATTTTTGTAATAATTTACATTGTCTTTGTTACGTCACAAAAATAGTTATGACAGTCACAGCATCAGCCAACATGCCGCGTTTGTTACTCTGGTATAGGGGTTATGCCGCTGCATGATTCAACAAAAAAACGAACTTTCTGACCTAACTAACAGTAATCGTTATAACCAAATTTGGACCAATACAAGTCTTGTCGCCATTATAGCAAGGAAAACCTTGCCCGACGCATAATTATGATTTCACATATTGGCCCACGATAAAATAAGTTCGGGAACCCCTGCATTAAAGAGTAGGCAGCAAAATTGAACGGATTAAAGTAAAACATGAATCTAAACAGTTTTAAAAACTAGAGTAACTTCCAGGAAATTATGCTCTAAAAAATGATGTTTTTACTGCCATTGTTTAATTATATGTTCTAGTACCTAGGCATAATGGTGCTTTGTCAAATGAGCAGTTTAAAGAAGGGCATGCGTCAGGATACATTATAATTTCATCAAGACTTGCCCTGTGTATTCGGTTAGGCAAGCCAACAGATTCGAATATGAACTGCAATAATGAAGAGATTAGTTATGATTAATGGATCATACAATTTAAAAATAAAAAATATTATTCCATTGAATTTTATAATGTTGGTCAAATTTAGATAAGTCATTTTCATGCAAACAATATTTTTATCTGAAACAGATTTAAATATGAACTGTAATATTGAAGAGATTGGTTATGATTAATGATTCAGTCAATTTAAAGGGGTATATACCATTAAAAATTGTTTATAGATAGATAGGCTCAAATATAATCTAAAAGTACCACCAAGTTTTCTAAAAAATTGGAGCCATATAAATGTATGCATGTAATGTATGTAACTTAGTTTATCCTTGCGTAGCCGGAAAATGACAGTCGTTTTAACACGGTATTCATACACCTCGTGCCAGCTTACGAGTTACCATGTATGTTACTTTGTGAGTGATTATTTTTTTGGGATTTTTTTTATTTTTTTATGTATGGCTAATAATTTGCACAACCCATTAGTGACCACTGGGTTACAGCAATTGCCATTAAGTGTCTTGCCCAAGGACACATACACCCACAATGGTACCAGCGACGAGCCTTGAACTCATTAGATGACTGTTATTAAATACATACAATGTAAAGAAAAGTATGAACCTTGTTAGGTAATTGAGAGAAATTAAACAGTTGCATGTAACTCGACCATCTCCAGGTTGTTGGGAAAGTACGAACCAACTTAGTGGTTTCACCAACCATATGGTATAAGTTTAAATTTCCACCAGACACCTCATGAAAAAAGGTAAGGCAGTATTGTGATGAACCTGTAATATGATGCTTGATTTAGGAAGCAATTTGTGTTTATCCTCATGTGACGGGGCAATGTTAGACTTTATAACACTGGTGTTCTATTTTATACATCCCATGCCTGCTACCATTGAGCTGGATTGATTATCATTAAAAGTATTGTCCAAGAGCACAGTCTAGTTTTAGTGGCAGCAACGAGTTTTGGAATCACCCACAAAGTTAAATATATAGAACTTCTGAAGTTACCCATTACATAAAAATTAATGAATAAAAGTCATTCCTGCAGAAAAAAAAATTTTAATAAAAAAAATTAATAAACGAAAGTCATTCCTGCAAAAATTAATTTAGCAATTTATTTTAGGGAAATTATTATATTTCCGAATATTTTATCTACTTACTGTTTAGATAGATAGTTGGAGACACAAGAGTGGCTGTTTCATTGTTTCTTATGTTAAGGTAAGCAAATCTTTCAACTGAAACAAAGAATTCAAATCTGCATTACTCATCATAGTTTTTATGTTGGATTAAACTTCGGCGCCGTGGCGTAGTGGTTAGCGCGCCTGCCTGTAACCATTAGGTAATGGGTTCAAGGCTCATCGCTGCTACCATTGTGGGCGTATGTGTCCTTGAGCAAGACACTTAGTGACAATTGCTCCAACCCAGCGGTCACTAATGGGTTGTCCAAATTATCAGCCATAAATAAAAAAAATCCAAAAAAAAAATAATCACCCACAAAGTAACATACATGGTAACTCGTAAGATGGCACGAGGTGTTAAACCCGTGTGATAACGACTGTCGTTTTCCGGCCACGCGAGGATAAAGTAAGTTACATTCATACATTCATTCATTCATTCAATTATTAAAGTAATTATACTAAAGGTTAACTTGCCTTTATTTTATAGGAACCACCTCAGAAGTATAATAATGCAAAATTACTTTTTATAATAAATTGGATTATTTTAAACAAAAGAATATAGAATGAACGTACACCGGTCGCGTGGATATTTCATTAGAAGACTGGAGCCTCCATTTTTGTAGCCCCAACTTGCAGAGTCTTCAAGACCTTGACTCCAACCTACAAAAAAATAGTTTGAAGCTGAAAATTTATGTGTGGTTATAACCATAAGTTAAACAATGTAACTCAGCTGTGACAAAATATATAGAAAAAATCGTCTGAATTTCTAGAAATTGTAACAAAAAATACATAGTAACAAATTTACCTGAACAGTAATCTTTCTTTCTGTCAAAACTACAGTTAAATGAAGCTGGAATAATTCTGGCTGTAAAGATAAAGTTTCCATTGATAGATATTAATTTTAATTCAATAACATAGCTAAATTTAAATTTCTTTTTATGTATGATAATAATATTTATGGTAAATCTAATGAATGAATTTCACACATTTATTCTCATATGTCAGGGCAATTAACATGGGTGTTATATTTCATACAACTTGTGCCTGCAAAGTTACCAATTATGTAACTTTGTAAGAAAAATAAGATTAGACAAAATACATTTACTAAACATGCAACTTCATATAGGACCTAATTCATATACAATTTGATTTTGAAATCCTAATTTTTACCTGGACAGCGGCCTGGATAGATAGTAATGTCATCAACACCAATACTGTGCTCTATTCTACTGGTTTGCAACTGAACTGCTCTAAAGCCAATCTGTTGAAGAAATTATACGACATGCTAACAATAGGCATTTTACAAAAATGAAAATGTGTTTTAAAATCTATGACAAAAAATTAACACAGTAAAAACACATTTGGTATATTCATGCAAATTGTAAATAATGATGGTAACAATGTTCAAATTAATATAAAAACCTTCTGAATATTCTTAACACTATATATTGTAGACTTATATGGGTGCCTGGGGTGCACAAAGCCATAGCATATACTAAATACAGTACAGCCAGTATTTATATTTTCTTACATTTATAGCTTGTGTTATTTTCGTGCAATCTAACCTCAAAAACACAGCTACGATTTTTTCACAACCACTTTTTAATGCAAGTCCCAACACACTTTCTACGCACCTGAGCCTTTATGTTGTTTCTTTCAATTTCAACAAGACCCCGTTTCCATGAAGTTGAATTCTCGCTAAACCATCCGAGGACATTCTGGATTCGGAATGTGTTAGAGAATTGAATAATTTCTAAGCTCAGTTGGATTTCTGTGTTCAAATAATACCAGAAGTCCAAGCAGTATACACGATGGTCTGAAAACAGTTTATTTATTTAACGATTTTTTTAAATTTCACCTTAGGTAATATGTATTGCTTTAATATTTAAATAATTTGATCTTAGCTATTGTATTTTAAACATAAATAAAAAAATGTTATAAGATTGTTTTGCAAAAACTATGTTGCAGAATATGCAAACCGGCCAAAAAAAAGAAAAAGGCGCTTAAATTTTTAACATAATATACTACAATTACAGCAAGGTTTATAATTTTTTAATTGAATAAATTGTTATTATACCGTTTAGAACAATCTCTGGAGACATAAGCACTGAAGTGTATGTTGAAAATACATTTGCATGCATACCACCTGAAACATTTATTAATAACAATTGATACTATGTAGTAAAACTTAATGTTTTGTTCAGATAAGATTAAATTCTACATGGGTGGGGTCTCATGCTTAGGCAAGCCATATACCCTTGTATTCAGATCAAATGTGGCCTTTGGCCTATCAAAAAGGGAGTTTAATATGTATATATATTTTCCAAGGAATATTTATCATTTTTATGAACCTTTGATACAAAAAAATGGGTATAAAACTATTTCTGATTGTAAGATATAAATGCAGTTTGGACATCAGAGTTCTTATTCATTTAATTTACTTAGGTGATTCAATAAAATAGAGAACCATTTCCTGTGTGTTCAGATGTTTCAGTGAGTCTTGTGTTTATTGTGTTAGTAGACATGTTGAATTCTGGGTTGATTGGGTCAAGTGATGAAGTTGTCCAGCCTGTTTTAAGTAAATGGGTAAATTGCTACAGTGAGGCTATTTAGGCCTCAGTTGGCCCTTTACACTAATGCTTAAAAAAATCAGTTAATAAAACAAATGTACAATCTAAATTGCAAGAAAATTTATTTAATAATTTGAAAGCTGGTAAAAGCTATTTCAAATAAATATATGCAATAGTTTCATTTATCTAAATCTATTGCAAAAATATCATTAAATTGATGTAAATGGGGTATTGCAAAAAATGCAACTTGTTTTACCTGGACACAATGGATTGGGTAGATCAAAGCTACAATTGAATCTAAATGGTGGGCATTGTCCCTCATATAAAGTTATATTATCCAAACCAACATTGGTATGCCGTATATACCTTCCGCTGATAGCTTCAAACTCAAACTGTAAACATTTTAAACTCAAACTGTAAACCTACAGTTCATCAAAATGAAAAGACTTTTATAAAAGAAATAGGTCCCTGTCAGGTACAATGTAACTGGAAAACAGCTGTTTTGGAATTGTTTTTACCCTACTAACCTTTCCTAAGTTTATATTAGTCACAAATTACCACAGTGAATAACAGGCAAGAGATGTTTCGGAATGTAGAACAAAGTTTCAATGTTTACAAATAATGAAAACTAATAAACCATTGTTTGATAATGGTTTGTATTCATAAAGTGTGGTCAAACGCTCTAACAGTCATAACTTTCCATAAATAAACAACGAAAGCTTTTTTAAATACACCCATAATAGTGGTAACTTTGCTACATACTGAAATCACTTTGTTTTTTTTTAATTTCAATTTTTTACATTATATTTTTTCAAATTAACCACCTTAATTTTAGATCCTTGACCTTTAACCTGGGCTAGCCCATTGTTCCAAGTATCTTGAAAAGAAACAAAAGATTGAAACAAGCTTTGGACATTAACATGGTTAACTGCGTATAGATTCAATCTTTCTCCATAGTTTGTGTTGCGTTGGTAAAACCAGAAATCCAAGCAGTATTCTTTCCCCGCTATTAAAAAGTAAATGACAAAATTGTAACATAATATTTCGGTTTTGTAAAGATATTGCTTTACTATTATGCTGTTATATTCCAATAAATGCAACTTTTTTTATCCTCTCATGGCCGAAAAATGACAGTCGTTATAACATGTCCATGGGTGTTTTGTTTCATACACTTTATGCCAGCTGTGTCTTGCCCAAAGACATATACGCCCACAATGGTAGCAGCAACGAGCCTTGAACCCATTACCTCTGTGTTGGAGGCTGGCGCGCTAACCACTTTGCCACAGCGGCTGTCATTTTACAAAAGTGAGACACAAATTCAACAACCCTGTAATACAGATTTTATAATTTAAATTCATTTACCTTCTAAAACCACCAATGGTGAAACTAGTGTTGTTGTTCTGGAAAATCTCCATCCTGTTCTAGATGCATTTATATGAGCAAATGGACCACCTGTGAACATGTTTTAAATGAATAAATGAACTGATTATAGCAAGAATATTAAGAGTCAGACAAGCATTTCTGTTCTCAGGTCTTGTTCATTACATCTGGAAGTAAATTGGGTAGTAGAAATTTTTGGTAGATGTAAATGGTATTTGATTTATCAAAATAAAATGCTTGTGGGTCATTTACTTGTACAATGCTATATTTTATATGAAAGTCAGTTTATGTTTTAGGTTGTAACAATTAATGCACTGTGCAGTAGGCTAAAATAATATAATACCTATATTAATAACTTTATTTGTCTCTTCGATTACGGTAGCAAAGATTAAAAATATTTTAAACGATAAGACAGGATATAGTGACAAAACAACAGTTGAAGAAACCAAAAACAGAGATAAAACTATAACTATATTTTTTTTAATACCATAACGAATACTGTGAGATGGAAGTGGATCCAATCTCTCTTGAATTGTTGAAGGGTTACGAACTGTCCAGTCATGGTGGTCAAATGGTTTCTGGCTCCAACCTGTAATATAAACCCACGTTGGCTACATTAAATAATTTTATTTATCTCCTAAAAAAAACATAGCAAAGATCATATTAATTAAAAAGTGGTAGAAAAGAGAATCAACAACAAAACAACAGTCGTTGAAACACGCTGTAGATAAGAACGGCAGGAAAGAGTGTCAGAGTTCTATTAGGCTCAACACAAGAGTAGTTAGGAAATTAAACAATTCAGTGCAGTAACACATATTGAAGCAATTCAAACACCTTTTTGTTTTTGTCACCTGTTGCTGAATAACAGGCACTAGTGAAAAATCCTTTGGTACATACAAGAATAGGCTGGTGAAAAGTGTTTCAGGTTGGTGGTTATTAGGGTGTTAGTTTTAGGGGTTAGCAAATAAGGTGGAGGAGGATTCTTTACTAGCACCAAATAATAATGAATGTATGGTTTGGTGTTTAATGATAATGTTTTTAACTACAAAATACACCCTTGCAACTTGATGGGACATGTATCTTTTAACTGACTTTCAAATTTGGCGCCAGTCTAAATACCTTTTTTGTTTACCTTCTCTTTTTTACGCTTTTTCTCTAGTAATCTTTTATTAATTTCGGTAGCAAGAATCCAACTGTTTCACCATAGATACTCTTATACGTATTGGAGTATCTATAGTTTTTGGAGTATCTATAGTTTCACAAACAAGCTGTACTTATTGGATATGTTTGCATAATTAGGCCATGCTATAGGCCACAAACACGATAATAGTAACGCAGCCTTTGTGAAACAGTGTTTAGAGCGCTCGCAACTTGGGGGTTCAACTTGCGATGATGCTTTTTGCTGCTACTAATGGTAGCTTTTAAGATCTTGTAAAATGTAAGACTGTTAACCATGTGTTCACTGTTGGATAGTTCACATTACTAACCTAAGTTTACAGAAAAAAAAACGAAAAAGAAACACAATTATGCAAATAGAAACCCGTAAGCGGACACAAGGTGTCGGAAACAAACTTCAGGTTATAGTAGGTTTGGGTAAAATTGGGCAGGTCATTCATTCCTTTTCCTTGTTCCGTTTGGGAGTAAACAACGATTATGTAGTCTACACAAATGTATAATCGTGTAGCACCGTGACTCTAAAAGTGCGTTAATTATTCTTCAAACACAATCAGGAAATATGAGATTTTGTGCTAAAAAGTATTCTATCTTACTCCACAGTACTATATGACGAATAGTATAAGACATAATCGCTTTTGTTTTACTTCGCCGGTGCCGCAATATATATGACGTATGCAGATGGAGCCATCGCGCAATGTTACTGACGAACCTTACTACTTATTACGATTTCTAACTAAGTGTTTGAGGCCAGGTAAGTACCTGCGGTTGGATAAAACGAGAATAGTATAGTAAGTGGGGGAAATGGGACACCTGGGGCAACACATTTATTTAAATGCCCTGATCGTGTTTTAAACAATTAACAATGGCTTATGGGAGTCGTTGAATAAGGTTTTTATAATTCTTTAATTGTTATTGTTTACTACCAAATGTGACAAGAAGTTAGAATAAAAGGTGTCCCATCTTCCCCTACCCTACTATATAAAATACCTAAATTATGTGTTGTGGAATAAAGCGGTCGTTATACAAATTGATTAAGTTTTGTGTCCATGTACATTGTACATGTACAGATCGGTGAATATAAAACTTACCGAAAAAACGTGTTTTTAAAATTGGCAAAAAAGTTTCAGGTTATAAAAATCCAATGTTTAATAACATAGACGCTGTGACTAGAACAAGATGTTTACCGGCTTAATCAACACCTGGACACTTTTATATAGGCTATCCCACAGAATTTAGAATCTTGTAGGCTATAAACCGATCTGATAACATTGGTGTCGCAAATTCTATAAAACCAAAGAAGCTATATTATAAAAACATAGCCCCAAGGTAAAATATAATTACGTTGTATACAAACGTGCTATCGTATTTAAAATATTTGTACAGTAGTTATAATATAAACATTGCAAAGTTTGTCATACATAAACTTAATACTGCGGTATCAAACGACTGCAAAAAATATAGTTTATTCCAGCGCCCTTTTTGTTGATAGGGCATTCCTAACCGTATCATAGATACATCTTCAAAATTAAAATAATGACACTTTACAAATTTTGACAAAATATGTATTTTTATTTATTTTAAAGCATATAACCCTTTAGGTCTTTTTGGCGTCGTATTTTACTTAAAGAAGTAAAAAAATTATAACTTTTTACATTTTTACCTGGACACAATGTTCCGCTAGAGAAGTCGCAATCAAAGTTTTGAATTGAGTTTACATTTACTGCAAGAGCTAAAAAGACAGCGAGAAATATATAACTCAACATTATAGCTCTACTAAAGCCTGTACTGTAATTCATAAGAACAGCAAAATTTTAGCAAACGGGGACCTCGTTTTTCTCCTATGGCGCGGCTTCCTGCAATATTGGGCACATCTATTAGCACTATATACAAGTAAATGACTAGAAGTGCATTTCTTTCTTATCTTATAAGCTGTAAACATGCGTAGGCAGTAGGTTGATTACAAGATACCTACGAACGCGTAGGCGAATATGTGTATAAGCCCTAAGGAAGTTTCATACCAATTTATAATTACTTTTTGCTTTACGTGGAAACGAGATATGAATGCCTATAATCAAAGATATTGGGGTGTAAGAAACGTCTTGCATACCCTTGGTATGTGCACTAAGAAAAACTTTACTAAATCCAAAATTTATGAGCAGACGTAGAGTACTGTAGGGTAAAATGGGATATACATTTAACACATAATATCTCATATTGACCTGATCGCGTTTTAAACAATTTACAAATCTCTTTTAGAGTTATAAGACTATTTATATACTGTATACATACGACATATAAATGTTCTCTGTTTCCTACCAAATGGAGGGAAAAAAGAGAATGAAAAAATGTACAATTTTATCTCAACCCATTATAAGGTTATCTCTAAGCTCGGTTTTACTACCAAGCTTGTGGCCCACCATTACAGAATAAAAGACCACCACACTTACTTACATGAGTGACGTGTTAGATACGATTGCTCCTGCACAGCAAAAGGGTTGTTTTTGTTTTTAATCAAGGTTTACACATCATATACTACAGACCATCTTTATTCAGTCATCGTATGCGGGGAATTCGGGACGCCACAATACGACTGAACCAACTACGACAGAATGTTCGGTTCATTTATCGAAATCAACGAGAGTCATAAACCCCGGCTATGAAAAAAACAGCGACTGGCTTGCTTACCGATATGATGCCCTTACTCGCGAGAATTTTAAAAAACGTGAAAAACTTTTTTATTTTGATGTATGTAATACGTCGGTTGTTTGGCCGCTTAACAAATTTCATCCAAAACAAACTTACTTGGAACAAGAAAGAATTTACTTGCGTAACTTTATTTGTAGCTGATAAAACAGTAAATACGCACTTCTGTTTTTATATGTGTCGACTACAGAACATGCACAATCGAGTCGCTCGTCTTTTTTATTATCACATCATTACATTCACAATTTACTCGAAAATTCGAACTGAAATTTTCCAATGAAGTAAAACGATCAGCAGAGTTACTATGACGTCATAATGTAAGTTGTTCCTCAACAATGAACGCCTAAAACTCATCTCTGCATCATATTATGCATGGGTGGACCCCCCATATTCGGGGGTGGGTCAGTGCAGTAACACATATTGAAGCAATTCAAACACCTTTTTGTTTTTGTCACCTGTTGCTGAATAACAGGCACTAGTGAAAAATCCTTTGGTACATACAAGAATAGGCTGGTGAAAAGTGTTTCAGGTTGGTGGTTATTAGGGTGTTAGTTTTAGGGGTTAGCAAATAAGGTGGAGGAGGATTCTTTACTAGCACCAAATAATAATGAATGTATGGTTTGGTGTTTAATGATAATGTTTTTAACTACAAAATACACCCTTGCAACTTGATGGGACATGTATCTTTTAACTGACTTTCAAATTTGGCGCCAGTCTAAATACCTTTTTTGTTTACCTTCTCTTTTTTACGCTTTTTCTCTAGTAATCTTTTATTAATTTCGGTAGCAAGAATCCAACTGTTTCACCATAGATACTCTTATACGTATTGGAGTATCTATAGTTTTTGGAGTATCTATAGTTTCACAAACAAGCTGTACTTATTGGATATGTTTGCATAATTAGGCCATGCTATAGGCCACAAACACGATAATAGTAACGCAGCCTTTGTGAAACAGTGTTTAGAGCGCTCGCAACTTGGGGGTTCAACTTGCGATGATGCTTTTTGCTGCTACTAATGGTAGCTTTTAAGATCTTGTAAAATGTAAGACTGTTAACCATGTGTTCACTGTTGGATAGTTCACATTACTAACCTAAGTTTACAGAAAAAAAAACGAAAAAGAAACACAATTATGCAAATAGAAACCCGTAAGCGGACACAAGGTGTCGGAAACAAACTTCAGGTTATAGTAGGTTTGGGTAAAATTGGGCAGGTCATTCATTCCTTTTCCTTGTTCCGTTTGGGAGTAAACAACGATTATGTAGTCTACACAAATGTATAATCGTGTAGCACCGTGACTCTAAAAGTGCGTTAATTATTCTTCAAACACAATCAGGAAATATGAGATTTTGTGCTAAAAAGTATTCTATCTTACTCCACAGTACTATATGACGAATAGTATAAGACATAATCGCTTTTGTTTTACTTCGCCGGTGCCGCAATATATATGACGTATGCAGATGGAGCCATCGCGCAATGTTACTGACGAACCTTACTACTTATTACGATTTCTAACTAAGTGTTTGAGGCCAGGTAAGTACCTGCGGTTGGATAAAACGAGAATAGTATAGTAAGTGGGGGAAATGGGACACCTGGGGCAACACATTTATTTAAATGCCCTGATCGTGTTTTAAACAATTAACAATGGCTTATGGGAGTCGTTGAATAAGGTTTTTATAATTCTTTAATTGTTATTGTTTACTACCAAATGTGACAAGAAGTTAGAATAAAAGGTGTCCCATCTTCCCCTACCCTACTATATAAAATACCTAAATTATGTGTTGTGGAATAAAGCGGTCGTTATACAAATTGATTAAGTTTTGTGTCCATGTACATTGTACATGTACAGATCGGTGAATATAAAACTTACCGAAAAAACGTGTTTTTAAAATTGGCAAAAAAGTTTCAGGTTATAAAAATCCAATGTTTAATAACATAGACGCTGTGACTAGAACAAGATGTTTACCGGCTTAATCAACACCTGGACACTTTTATATAGGCTATCCCACAGAATTTAGAATCTTGTAGGCTATAAACCGATCTGATAACATTGGTGTCGCAAATTCTATAAAACCAAAGAAGCTATATTATAAAAACATAGCCCCAAGGTAAAATATAATTACGTTGTATACAAACGTGCTATCGTATTTAAAATATTTGTACAGTAGTTATAATATAAACATTGCAAAGTTTGTCATACATAAACTTAATACTGCGGTATCAAACGACTGCAAAAAATATAGTTTATTCCAGCGCCCTTTTTGTTGATAGGGCATTCCTAACCGTATCATAGATACATCTTCAAAATTAAAATAATGACACTTTACAAATTTTGACAAAATATGTATTTTTATTTATTTTAAAGCATATAACCCTTTAGGTCTTTTTGGCGTCGTATTTTACTTAAAGAAGTAAAAAAATTATAACTTTTTACATTTTTACCTGGACACAATGTTCCGCTAGAGAAGTCGCAATCAAAGTTTTGAATTGAGTTTACATTTACTGCAAGAGCTAAAAAGACAGCGAGAAATATATAACTCAACATTATAGCTCTACTAAAGCCTGTACTGTAATTCATAAGAACAGCAAAATTTTAGCAAACGGGGACCTCGTTTTTCTCCTATGGCGCGGCTTCCTGCAATATTGGGCACATCTATTAGCACTATATACAAGTAAATGACTAGAAGTGCATTTCTTTCTTATCTTATAAGCTGTAAACATGCGTAGGCAGTAGGTTGATTACAAGATACCTACGAACGCGTAGGCGAATATGTGTATAAGCCCTAAGGAAGTTTCATACCAATTTATAATTACTTTTTGCTTTACGTGGAAACGAGATATGAATGCCTATAATCAAAGATATTGGGGTGTAAGAAACGTCTTGCATACCCTTGGTATGTGCACTAAGAAAAACTTTACTAAATCCAAAATTTATGAGCAGACGTAGAGTACTGTAGGGTAAAATGGGATATACATTTAACACATAATATCTCATATTGACCTGATCGCGTTTTAAACAATTTACAAATCTCTTTTAGAGTTATAAGACTATTTATATACTGTATACATACGACATATAAATGTTCTCTGTTTCCTACCAAATGGAGGGAAAAAAGAGAATGAAAAAATGTACAATTTTATCTCAACCCATTATAAGGTTATCTCTAAGCTCGGTTTTACTACCAAGCTTGTGGCCCACCATTACAGAATAAAAGACCACCACACTTACTTACATGAGTGACGTGTTAGATACGATTGCTCCTGCACAGCAAAAGGGTTGTTTTTGTTTTTAATCAAGGTTTACACATCATATACTACAGACCATCTTTATTCAGTCATCGTATGCGGGGAATTCGGGACGCCACAATACGACTGAACCAACTACGACAGAATGTTCGGTTCATTTATCGAAATCAACGAGAGTCATAAACCCCGGCTATGAAAAAAACAGCGACTGGCTTGCTTACCGATATGATGCCCTTACTCGCGAGAATTTTAAAAAACGTGAAAAACTTTTTTATTTTGATGTATGTAATACGTCGGTTGTTTGGCCGCTTAACAAATTTCATCCAAAACAAACTTACTTGGAACAAGAAAGAATTTACTTGCGTAACTTTATTTGTAGCTGATAAAACAGTAAATACGCACTTCTGTTTTTATATGTGTCGACTACAGAACATGCACAATCGAGTCGCTCGTCTTTTTTATTATCACATCATTACATTCACAATTTACTCGAAAATTCGAACTGAAATTTTCCAATGAAGTAAAACGATCAGCAGAGTTACTATGACGTCATAATGTAAGTTGTTCCTCAACAATGAACGCCTAAAACTCATCTCTGCATCATATTATGCATGGGTGGACCCCCCATATTCGGGGGTGGGTCAGTGCAGTAACACATATTGAAGCAATTCAAACACCTTTTTGTTTTTGTCACCTGTTGCTGAATAACAGGCACTAGTGAAAAATCCTTTGGTACATACAAGAATAGGCTGGTGAAAAGTGTTTCAGGTTGGTGGTTATTAGGGTGTTAGTTTTAGGGGTTAGCAAATAAGGTGGAGGAGGATTCTTTACTAGCACCAAATAATAATGAATGTATGGTTTGGTGTTTAATGATAATGTTTTTAACTACAAAATACACCCTTGCAACTTGATGGGACATGTATCTTTTAACTGACTTTCAAATTTGGCGCCAGTCTAAATACCTTTTTTGTTTACCTTCTCTTTTTTACGCTTTTTCTCTAGTAATCTTTTATTAATTTCGGTAGCAAGAATCCAACTGTTTCACCATAGATACTCTTATACGTATTGGAGTATCTATAGTTTTTGGAGTATCTATAGTTTCACAAACAAGCTGTACTTATTGGATATGTTTGCATAATTAGGCCATGCTATAGGCCACAAACACGATAATAGTAACGCAGCCTTTGTGAAACAGTGTTTAGAGCGCTCGCAACTTGGGGGTTCAACTTGCGATGATGCTTTTTGCTGCTACTAATGGTAGCTTTTAAGATCTTGTAAAATGTAAGACTGTTAACCATGTGTTCACTGTTGGATAGTTCACATTACTAACCTAAGTTTACAGAAAAAAAAACGAAAAAGAAACACAATTATGCAAATAGAAACCCGTAAGCGGACACAAGGTGTCGGAAACAAACTTCAGGTTATAGTAGGTTTGGGTAAAATTGGGCAGGTCATTCATTCCTTTTCCTTGTTCCGTTTGGGAGTAAACAACGATTATGTAGTCTACACAAATGTATAATCGTGTAGCACCGTGACTCTAAAAGTGCGTTAATTATTCTTCAAACACAATCAGGAAATATGAGATTTTGTGCTAAAAAGTATTCTATCTTACTCCACAGTACTATATGACGAATAGTATAAGACATAATCGCTTTTGTTTTACTTCGCCGGTGCCGCAATATATATGACGTATGCAGATGGAGCCATCGCGCAATGTTACTGACGAACCTTACTACTTATTACGATTTCTAACTAAGTGTTTGAGGCCAGGTAAGTACCTGCGGTTGGATAAAACGAGAATAGTATAGTAAGTGGGGGAAATGGGACACCTGGGGCAACACATTTATTTAAATGCCCTGATCGTGTTTTAAACAATTAACAATGGCTTATGGGAGTCGTTGAATAAGGTTTTTATAATTCTTTAATTGTTATTGTTTACTACCAAATGTGACAAGAAGTTAGAATAAAAGGTGTCCCATCTTCCCCTACCCTACTATATAAAATACCTAAATTATGTGTTGTGGAATAAAGCGGTCGTTATACAAATTGATTAAGTTTTGTGTCCATGTACATTGTACATGTACAGATCGGTGAATATAAAACTTACCGAAAAAACGTGTTTTTAAAATTGGCAAAAAAGTTTCAGGTTATAAAAATCCAATGTTTAATAACATAGACGCTGTGACTAGAACAAGATGTTTACCGGCTTAATCAACACCTGGACACTTTTATATAGGCTATCCCACAGAATTTAGAATCTTGTAGGCTATAAACCGATCTGATAACATTGGTGTCGCAAATTCTATAAAACCAAAGAAGCTATATTATAAAAACATAGCCCCAAGGTAAAATATAATTACGTTGTATACAAACGTGCTATCGTATTTAAAATATTTGTACAGTAGTTATAATATAAACATTGCAAAGTTTGTCATACATAAACTTAATACTGCGGTATCAAACGACTGCAAAAAATATAGTTTATTCCAGCGCCCTTTTTGTTGATAGGGCATTCCTAACCGTATCATAGATACATCTTCAAAATTAAAATAATGACACTTTACAAATTTTGACAAAATATGTATTTTTATTTATTTTAAAGCATATAACCCTTTAGGTCTTTTTGGCGTCGTATTTTACTTAAAGAAGTAAAAAAATTATAACTTTTTACATTTTTACCTGGACACAATGTTCCGCTAGAGAAGTCGCAATCAAAGTTTTGAATTGAGTTTACATTTACTGCAAGAGCTAAAAAGACAGCGAGAAATATATAACTCAACATTATAGCTCTACTAAAGCCTGTACTGTAATTCATAAGAACAGCAAAATTTTAGCAAACGGGGACCTCGTTTTTCTCCTATGGCGCGGCTTCCTGCAATATTGGGCACATCTATTAGCACTATATACAAGTAAATGACTAGAAGTGCATTTCTTTCTTATCTTATAAGCTGTAAACATGCGTAGGCAGTAGGTTGATTACAAGATACCTACGAACGCGTAGGCGAATATGTGTATAAGCCCTAAGGAAGTTTCATACCAATTTATAATTACTTTTTGCTTTACGTGGAAACGAGATATGAATGCCTATAATCAAAGATATTGGGGTGTAAGAAACGTCTTGCATACCCTTGGTATGTGCACTAAGAAAAACTTTACTAAATCCAAAATTTATGAGCAGACGTAGAGTACTGTAGGGTAAAATGGGATATACATTTAACACATAATATCTCATATTGACCTGATCGCGTTTTAAACAATTTACAAATCTCTTTTAGAGTTATAAGACTATTTATATACTGTATACATACGACATATAAATGTTCTCTGTTTCCTACCAAATGGAGGGAAAAAAGAGAATGAAAAAATGTACAATTTTATCTCAACCCATTATAAGGTTATCTCTAAGCTCGGTTTTACTACCAAGCTTGTGGCCCACCATTACAGAATAAAAGACCACCACACTTACTTACATGAGTGACGTGTTAGATACGATTGCTCCTGCACAGCAAAAGGGTTGTTTTTGTTTTTAATCAAGGTTTACACATCATATACTACAGACCATCTTTATTCAGTCATCGTATGCGGGGAATTCGGGACGCCACAATACGACTGAACCAACTACGACAGAATGTTCGGTTCATTTATCGAAATCAACGAGAGTCATAAACCCCGGCTATGAAAAAAACAGCGACTGGCTTGCTTACCGATATGATGCCCTTACTCGCGAGAATTTTAAAAAACGTGAAAAACTTTTTTATTTTGATGTATGTAATACGTCGGTTGTTTGGCCGCTTAACAAATTTCATCCAAAACAAACTTACTTGGAACAAGAAAGAATTTACTTGCGTAACTTTATTTGTAGCTGATAAAACAGTAAATACGCACTTCTGTTTTTATATGTGTCGACTACAGAACATGCACAATCGAGTCGCTCGTCTTTTTTATTATCACATCATTACATTCACAATTTACTCGAAAATTCGAACTGAAATTTTCCAATGAAGTAAAACGATCAGCAGAGTTACTATGACGTCATAATGTAAGTTGTTCCTCAACAATGAACGCCTAAAACTCATCTCTGCATCATATTATGCATGGGTGGACCCCCCATATTCGGGGGTGGGTCAGTGCAGTAACACATATTGAAGCAATTCAAACACCTTTTTGTTTTTGTCACCTGTTGCTGAATAACAGGCACTAGTGAAAAATCCTTTGGTACATACAAGAATAGGCTGGTGAAAAGTGTTTCAGGTTGGTGGTTATTAGGGTGTTAGTTTTAGGGGTTAGCAAATAAGGTGGAGGAGGATTCTTTACTAGCACCAAATAATAATGAATGTATGGTTTGGTGTTTAATGATAATGTTTTTAACTACAAAATACACCCTTGCAACTTGATGGGACATGTATCTTTTAACTGACTTTCAAATTTGGCGCCAGTCTAAATACCTTTTTTGTTTACCTTCTCTTTTTTACGCTTTTTCTCTAGTAATCTTTTATTAATTTCGGTACCAAGAATCCAACTGTTTCACCATAGATACTCTTATACGTATTGGAGTATCTATAGTTTTTGGAGTATCTATAGTTTCACAAACAAGCTGTACTTATTGGATATGTTTGCATAATTAGGCCATGCTATAGGCCACAAACACGATAATAGTAACGCAGCCTTTGTGAAACAGTGTTTAGAGCGCTCGCAACTTGGGGGTTCAACTTGCGATGATGCTTTTTGCTGCTACTAATGGTAGCTTTTAAGATCTTGTAAAATGTAAGACTGTTAACCATGTGTTCACTGTTGGATAGTTCACATTACTAACCTAAGTTTACAGAAAAAAAAAACGAAAAAGAAACACAATTATGCAATAGAAACCCGTAAGCGGACACAAGGTGTCGGAAACAAACTTCAGGTTATAGTAGGTTTGGGTAAAATTGGGCAGGTCATTCATTCCTTTTCCTTGTTCCGTTTGGGAGTAAACAACGATTATGTAGTCTACACAAATGTATAATCGTGTAGCACCGTGACTCTAAAAGTGCGTTAATTATTCTTCAAACACAATCAGGAAATATGAGATTTTGTGCTAAAAAGTATTCTATCTTACTCCACAGTACTATATGACGAATAGTATAAGACATAATCGCTTTTGTTTTACTTCGCCGGTGCCGCAATATATATGACGTATGCAGATGGAGCCATCGCGCAATGTTACTGACGAACCTTACTACTTATTACGATTTCTAATTAAGTGTTTGAGGCCAGGTAAGTACCTGCGGTTGGATAAAACGAGAATAGTATAGTAAGTGGGGGAAATGGGACACCTGGGGCAACACATTTATTTAAATGCCCTGATCGTGTTTTAAACAATTAACAATGGCTTATGGGAGTCGTTGAATAAGGTTTTTATAATTCTTTAATTGTTATTGTTTACTACCAAATGTGACAAGAAGTTAGAATAAAAGGTGTCCCATCTTCCCCTACCCTACTATATAAAATACCTAAATTATGTGTTGTGGAATAAAGCGGTCGTTATACAAATTGATTAAGTTTTGTGTCCATGTACATTGTACATGTACAGATCGGTAAATATAAAACTTACCGAAAAAACGTGTTTTTAAAATTGGCAAAAAAGTTTCAGGTTATAAAAATCCAATGTTTAATAACATAGACGCTGTGACTAGAACAAGATGTTTACCGGCTTAATCAACACCTGGACACTTTTATATAGGCTATCCCACAGAATTTAGAATCTTGTAGGCTATAAACCGATCTGATAACATTGGTGTCGCAAATTCTATAAAACCAAAGAAGCTATATTATAAAAACATAGCCCCAAGGTAAAATATAATTACGTTGTATACAAACGTGCTATCGTATTTAAAATATTTGTACAGTAGTTATAATATAAACATTGCAAAGTTTGTCATACATAAACTTAATACTGCGGTATCAAACGACTGCAAAAAATATAGTTTATTCCAGCGCCCTTTTTGTTGATAGGGCATTCCTAACCGTATCATAGATACATCTTCAAAATTAAAATAATGACACTTTACAAATTTTGACAAAATATGTATTTTTATTTATTTTAAAGCATATAACCCTTTAGGTCTTTTTGGCGTCGTATTTTACTTAAAGAAGTAAAAAAATTATAACTTTTTACATTTTTACCTGGACACAATGTTCCGCTAGAGAAGTCGCAATCAAAGTTTTGAATTGAGTTTACATTTACTGCAAGAGCTAAAAAGACAGCGAGAAATATATAACTCAACATTATAGCTCTACTAAAGCCTGTACTGTAATTCATAAGAACAGCAAAATTTTAGCAAACGGGGACCTCGTTTTTCTCCTATGGCGCGGCTTCCTGCAATATTGGGCACATCTATTAGCACTATATACAAGTAAATGACTAGAAGTGCATTTCTTTCTTATCTTATAAGCTGTAAACATGCGTAGGCAGTAGGTTGATTACAAGATACCTACGAACGCGTAGGCGAATATGTGTATAAGCCCTAAGGAAGTTTCATACCAATTTATAATTACTTTTTGCTTTACGTGGAAACGAGATATGAATGCCTATAATCAAAGATATTGGGGTGTAAGAAACGTCTTGCATACCCTTGGTATGTGCACTAAGAAAAACTTTACTAAATTCAAAATTTATGAGCAGACGTAGAGTACTGTAGGGTAAAATGGGATATACATTTAACACATAATATCTCATATTGACCTGATCGCGTTTTAAACAATTTACAAATCTCTTTTAGAGTTATAAGACTATTTATATACTGTATACATACGACATATAAATGTTCTCTGTTTCCTACCAAATGGAGGGAAAAAAGAGAATGAAAAAATGTACAATTTTATCTCAACCCATTATAAGGTTATCTCTAAGCTCGGTTTTACTACCAAGCTTGTGGCCCACCATTACAGAATAAAAGACCACCACACTTACTTACATGAGTGACGTGTTAGATACGATTGCTCCTGCACAGCAAAAGGGTTGTTTTTGTTTTTAATCAAGGTTTACACATCATATACTACAGACCATCTTTATTCAGTCATCGTATGCGGGGAATTCGGGACGCCACAATACGACTGAACCAACTACGACAGAATGTTCGGTTCATTTATCGAAATCAACGAGAGTCATAAACCCCGGCTATGAAAAAAACAGCGACTGGCTTGCTTACCGATATGATGCCCTTACTCGCGAGAATTTTAAAAAACGTGAAAAACTTTTTTATTTTGATGTATGTAATACGTCGGTTGTTTGGCCGCTTAACAAATTTCATCCAAAACAAACTTACTTGGAACAAGAAAGAATTTACTTGCGTAACTTTATTTGTAGCTGATAAAACAGTAAATACGCACTTCTGTTTTTATATGTGTCGACTACAGAACATGCACAATCGAGTCGCTCGTCTTTTTTATTATCACATCATTACATTCACAATTTACTCGAAAATTCGAACTGAAATTTTCCAATGAAGTAAAACGATCAGCAGAGTTACTATGACGTCATAATGTAAGTTGTTCCTCAACAATGAACGCCTAAAACTCATCTCTGCATCATATTATGCATGGGTGGACCCCCCATATTCGGGGGTGGACCCCGCATTGGGGGACCATGCATACCCCCGTCGAACATATTTTGGGGCGGGCCCCATGGCATCGGGGGGCCCATCGGAGGCCCCATAGGGGGTGGGGGGCCTCGAGGTTGGAATTGGTTACCCATTCTTGGACCACCTGCAAAAAATTAAGGTGATATTTAGAAATTTTTATTTAATAAAACATAATATTTTATTATCTGTTTGAAATACAGTAACGAAGGTCAGAAGAATTAATTAACAGAGCTTAGAAGAGGGAATTAGCAGCAAAACGACAGTCATTATACACACGCTGCAGGTAAAAGCTACTTGAGTAAAATGTCAAACAAAATCTTGGCTGCCTAAACCCACAATATAATAAAGTGAACTTATATTCGTTGCATTTAATCAAAACAAATTAAGATTCAATTGGAAGAAAAGTGTAAGTAAAAACACAACTCGTACAATAGTGGGAACTGGGAAATGACTTTATTTTTGTTTTAATTTAGTTGGACCAGTATTGTCAGATTTGTAGTCTAGTTCGTGGCTTTGGGTTGGGTGCTAGTAATGTTAACATAAGACACGGGTTTCAAAGCTCGATACTGGTACTAATAATATTAACAACATATGTGTCCTTGGGCAAGCAACATTTTGTTTTTAGTAAATTGAACAAAAAATTATAGATATATTTTTATTAAAAATGTTTTCTTACCCATTCCCATTGGGGGTCCATTGTTGGGCATCATATTAGGAGGACCCATGCCTGGGTTGCCCCAATTCATTTGGTTGTTCATAGGACCAGACTGGTCCATTGACGAAGGGGGCATAGGGGGCCCTCCATGCATTGGGGGAAGTCCCATGGGTGGGTGGGGCGGCATGGGGCCAGGGGGCATACCCATGGGGGGTAACATAGGTGGCCCAATAGGTGGCATGCCTGGCATAGACATGGGGGGTGGAGGCATTCCTGAAATAAAAAAAAAATGACTTAAATTCGGTAGTTTCGGTTATTTAATTGTGTTTTAATTATTTATGTAATTTTAAAACATCTGTGAAAAATTTTGTTTTAATACTTATAAAAATAAAAATACTTCAATTCCGAATAGGGTTATTATACTGCATAAATTTTTACTCAACAATTTTTGGCATTAAATTGAAAAATATCTTACCCATATCCATGTGTGCGAGGTCTAACGGGGTGGGCATCTCACTTGGAGCATCAGCAAACATCGTGTGAGGTCTGTCAGCTTGTGACAGTGGGTTCTGCACTGCTAGGAGTCTCTCTAAAAAGTTCAATGTACAGATTTAACAAATTTTATGAAAAAATTACATTTTAAATATTTAATGTATAATTTTTGCAATTTAAAGAGTTTAAAACATAAGTTTTTAAGTAGGTCTTGTTGTATTATACAGTTTATACTTTAAGTGTGACTTATTTTATTAGTAAAGTAACTTCAAAATTTAAATTTTTTGTTTTTAACATTCATAATTTAGTTTGCAATACACAAAATAATGGATGGTTACTGCATTTTAAGAAGAGGCGACTAATTTTGAAATGAAAAATGGACAGTACCACCAGTGGTAGGTGGTAGCCATTACAGAATAGTAAAAGAAATGTGAGATGGAATAGCCATTACACATTACTAAAGGTAAAGAAACACTAACCTAATATTCTTAAGTAATAACTGCAATGCATTTGCAGTCCTAAACCTAATCTAGCCTACAATATTCCATAACAAGCTACACTATTGGGCCTCACACTTATAAGCGCCTACTTTTTAAAATACAAGGTACTGCACATTCTTTGGTTTCATTGCTTGCGGATTAAGGCAGTGTGAAAAAATCCCAGGTTAGGCCTATTCTGCCATCTTAGGTTTTGCACTCTTACTTTGAAAAATGTAACTTGCATTATCCCTGCATGGCCGGAAAACGAAAGTCGTTATAACACGGGTGTTCTGTTTCAGACACCTTGTACCAGCCTACGAGTTACCCTACACTTGTGGGTGATTTTGTAGGTGATTTTTTTTAAAGGGATGTTTTATGTATGGTTGATAACTTGTACAACCCATTGCTTGTCACATTCATATATAGAACAAAACTAGAAATACCTGCTGCTCCACCATGCCTTTCTCCTTTTGAATCCTTTTTAAATGCGTATGAAATACTGATGGGACGATTACAGAGATGTTGTCCATTCATTGCTTCCATAGCAGCGTCAGAAGCTTCAAAACTCGCAAAGTTTATGAACGCATAACCCTTTGAGTTTCCTGTGTCTGGGTCTCGCATGATCTGTGCAAAAAGTTATTTTGCTTTGGTTTAGGAATGAATGAATGCAAATTATTTTTCCTTGTATGGCTTGGTAATGACAGTCAATATAGCACAGTGTTCCTACTGTTCTGTTTCTCATACCTCGTGCCCGCTCACGACTTACCACATATATGTTAATTTATGCCCCAATAATAATAACTTTATTTGTCTTTTTGATGACAGTAGCGAAGATTTAAAAATATTTTAAACGAAAAGACAGGATATAGCAACAAAACAACAGTTGTTAAAACACGCTTACAGTTAAAAACATTTTTACATTTAATTGGAAGAAAATAAGCGTGGTTGCTACACTTACCAGACAAATGAGCCATTCATGTTTAATTATTATTAAGTTCAACTTTTAACAAAAACAAAAAAATACATGTAATATGTTATATATAATAGTACATAGTAGTACACTGTTCATACCTTGGGTGTTTGAAGTATAACACCAAATGCACTGAAAGTGTCGTATAAAAGTTTTTCATCAATTTCAGGATCAAGGTTTCCAATAAAAAGATTTGCGCCAACATCCAAGTTCTTTTGATGTGAAGATGCCTATATAAAAAATTTGTCAATAAAAACTGAGGTGTTATTTAAGGGTATATATATACAAAAAATTACAATAAAATTGAGGTTTATTTCAAGTGTATAGGGCTATATAGGCTACTAGATATGTTAAATATATATATGTATAATATTTCACCGGCACTGATCTTCTGGCATAAATATATATATGTATTTCCTATTATAGATGCATAAAACAGTGATTTTCTTAGATTTGCAAAGTTACAGCAGAAGCCAAGTATATTTAATACAGCTTTACGGTAAATGGTAAAAATGTTACCCTGCTATTAAGTGTCTATACAAACAAGCAGGAGAAAACTGTACAGTATTTGACACATATAATTTTGCATACAAATGCAGATATTAATTAATGAAGTTCCTTATGCTTAAAACTGTGTTTAATGTATCTAATTGCATTTAAAAAATTTGGCCAAAATTTTTATTAAAATCCAAATAATGTGACGCCTATGTCCCTAACTAGTAGTAAAAATATTTTGTTAGCTTACAAACCTTATTCACTCGTATAGGTTTCCCATATAGTTTTATCATATTTAATATCTTTATCGCATAATCTGCATCTTCTTCTGCAAGAAATTCGACGAAACCATAACCCTGGTGGCTGCCAGATATACGATCCTGCGAATTAAATGTGACATTACATGTTTAATATATATATATTGTTTTTTATTTATTATAAACTTAAACGGTGTTTTAACGACTGTCGATTTGCTGGTAATTTATTTTTTCAATTTTTTTAATTAATTTAATCGTTGTTACGATATCCTATAATAAATATTTTATATAAGTCGATATATATCTATATAAATGGTAAATTTTAAGATCCAATTAATTAAAACAATAAAAAATGGAATTACAGCAAATTAAATGCCCTTAAAAACATATCTTGGTAAGTTCTGCTAACATACATTTTGCTAAAAAAGCTATTTAAGGTATGGCAAATAAATCTTCCACAATGACATGTAAGACCAAAACTGTGCCAGCCTGTAACCCAGTCTGCAGAGTATGGCAGGTGCACGGGCGATTTTGTTTACAAACTTTTGGTTATGCACGCCATGATTTGTCCCACGCACCCAACTAATTAAAGAATAAAAAAAACGTATGTATATATATATATATATATTATATATTGAATTAGGTAGGATTTTCTAACGTGGCTTGGAAATGTATGCTTTGCATGCCGATTTTTAATTATACCACGCAGGGACACAGGAATAACATCTTGTACGCGCGAGATCTCGTCAGGAATGGTACGGACATATTCTGCAGACTGACTTGAACTACATTTCTAGCTGTTAACCTGCTATTATTTCATTTTAGCTACAAGTGTTAAATGAGGTTTTTATATTTATCATTAGCCAAAAAATGTGGTTTAAAAACGAAAACTGTCATACAAGCTTATTGTCGCTTATTCTCAAATACTAAATAAGGCATTGAAAATAAAAACGAATATTAAAATTCAAGTTTACAAACACTAACCTTTGGCATATGAGTGCTAACCACCACTCCTGCTTGTAGAAACAGTTCCCACAGCAATGGTTCTGCTACTTTTTCGTCTAAACCTCCAACGTATACAGTAGCATCTGAAAATGTGAATAAAAAAATCAAAAACAAGTTTTCACGAGAATATCAGCTTAATAAAATAACCAACACAATTATCTAAATACTAGTCAACGTACTCACCTTGATTACGTTCAGAAATCGGGCCAGCAGCCATTATTTTGGGCAGTGAAACGCTTTTTGTTTAAAATTTTACAGAATCCACACAACCTGACGTTTTCTAATTAAACGGCAAAAGTAGTAAAAAAGTTAAAAACTAAACGTCCAAGGTTGGGGGAATGGCTGCTTTTTTCTTATGTTCTCTCGCCGAATATGTCGTGGTGTTTGTGTGTTTGTAAAGCTATATCAGGCAACGTGTGTATATTTTGCTGGAGAACTGGAAACGTAATTTTTAATTATAAACAATCCGTATACTACTGGCGAAGGACTGGAGTTGTAATTTTAAACATTACCAATCGCCCCAAAAGCGTGTTTTATAAAGAAGCGAATAAATGAATGAATGAATGAAACTAACTTTATTCTCACGTTGCTGGAAAACGACAGACGTTATAACAATGATACGTTATAAAAATAGTGTTAATACACCTCGTGTCAGCTGACGAGTTACCATATATAGGATATATGTTACTTTGTGGCTTGCCGTTAGTGGCTTGCCCAAGGACACATACGCCCACAGTGGCAGCAACGAGCCTTGTCAACAATTTTTGCAACACTTCATTACCGGCAAATCGCTGCCGGAAGTTATCATTAAGCGTCTTTTAGAATTCTCTGGAATATGAAGTTATCTCGAAGCATGGCGCCCTCTATAATATAGTATTTATTTCAAAATGGTTGACAAATATGGTACAGTAGGGTAAGACGGGATACTGTAAGCATCCAAATTCTATTTTCCCGATCGTACTTTAAACAAAAGTATATGTATTCACCTATCTCCGGTAAGAACTAATGTTATTAAAGCACAGAATGTGGCTTTCCCGAGAAAATAAAACATATAATCGCATTGCGAAATAGGTATAAAAGCAATAGTTAACTCGAGATAGCTTATGTCAATTGTAGTTGTCAATCATGTCAAAATAATTCACTTCAAGATAACTTCCTGCTTTTAATAATCTTCATGGGACGCTTAATGAGCTTAGTTCTAGGTACGCCTGTCAATCAAGGTAGAATATTACTTCCCGCAACGTTATTGGTGCACATGTCAATCAATGAAAACTTTCCGCGACGATTTGCCGAGAAATTGTTGGCTTCTTTACCCAGGACGCTTTCATGGGCTATTGAAATATTTCTATTAAATAGTTAGTCTTGCTTTTATGCTGGTACCGTTCCTTGTAAGTATAGACTGGTTCTAACCCCTCTTATAAATGTTTTTTCGAAATATGGATGTCCGAGACGGTTTTAGTACAACTGTTAATAATTTATGTGTAAGGAAAAAATGCTTTTAGCAACATTTAACGTTTTTCAGTAAGAAAGACATGTATTCACCTACTCTCGATAAAAAGCAATGATATCAAAACATAGAATATCGCTGTCTTAAGACAATAAAAACATGTAACCGCATTGCGGTGAAATAGGTATAAAAGCAATTGGTCAACTCAAGATAGCTTGTCTCAATGTAGTTGTCAAATAGGTTGAAAAAATTCACTTCAAGGTAACTTCCTGCTTTGAATAATCTTCATGGGACGCTTAGCTTAGATCTAGGTACACCTGTCAATCAATTTAGAATATTACTACCCGCAACGTTCTTGGTGCACATGTCAATCAATGAAAACTTATCGCAACGATTTGCCGTTAATGAGCTGTTGCAAGAAATTGTTGGCTTCTTTACCTAGGACGCCTTAACGGGTTATCAAAATATTTCTAATAAATAGTTATTCTTGCTTTTATGTTGGTAGCGTTCCTCGTACGGATTGACTAGTTCAACCCCATTTTGGATGAATGTTCTTTTGAAATGTGGATATCCGTTTCAAAGAGACGGGAAGTTATGGCACTACTCCTAAATGATTTATGTCCAAAAAGATTAAAGAGTCTATATTATAAACTTAAAGCCCACAATTGTGAAACGTTTTACATCTTTTTTCACTATTTAAAATAATTATTTTTCGCAGAAACATGATTTTAGTTTGGGCTGAAATATTTATCTTCTTGGAACGCTTTGGTATTTGTTTGCTATGCTTGTAGTATTAACTAAACTTAAAAACATGTTTTTACCACGGCCGGAATGATGGATTTAGCGTGTAGTTGCTTACCATGATATAATACAATATTTATCTATTCATTTTACGCGTAATTTTTCATATTGAATGTTTTCTAACACTTCTGTGTCCTTTGCTAGATTTCAATTAGAATACCCAGTTGGCGAATTACAGTGTCAACTAATTGCTCAACTCATGCAAACCCACAACGACTCATGCCAATATAGTTCCGATTAAATACCGAACTTTATCTTCGTGCTCAGTTGCTCAGTAATCCGCCTACTTTGGTGCCTATGATTACTTCCCTCTTTGGTAGCTAAATATAGAGAATGAAATCGGTGACTTATAAATAGAGGTTCGTTTGCTGGTTCTTCACAAGTTGATCAACAACTGGAAGATGGATCGAAAACTTCTCATCGTTCTTCTCATCGCGCTCATCTGCTTCGCTGAGCAGGGAGAGAGTTGGTGTTATCGTCGTCGTGGACATTTCCGTCGTCGTCGATATTATTGGCGTCGTCGTCGTCGTTATGACCAACAAAGGTAAATGTACTTATGATTTGTGTGCGACTAATAGAGCAACCGAGACAATTCCAAATCTTAAAACATGAAATTTTTTCTAGTGCTGAGGACATGAACGAAGACGAGGAATCAGGTAAACCATTAGTTTGAATAAAATTTCCACTTTTGTATATTAAATAGTTATATAAACCTGAATATAGAAATAGATATATAGTAGAGTGGGGGAAGAAGGGACACCTTTAACACCTAATATCGAAATAGCCTGATCGAGTTTTAAACAATTTACAACGGTCTGTGGAAGTCGTGAAGATACGGTTTTATAATTCATTGAATGTTTACGACCAAATAAAAAGAGAAAATTAAACGAAAAGGTGTCCCATCTTCCCCCACCCTACTATATGTAAAATATTCTTGCCGTTGTTATTATATACATAAAGCGTTCTTTTCTATTATAAAAGTAAGCTAAAATTTAATTAGTTTTAATTTTTTTTTAAGTTGAGAATTACTTATTTTAATGTACATTATAATTATTGAAGCTGGAGATGAAATAGAAGACATCTCGGCTGAAGAGGATATGCCGGAAATGTAGATGAAAGAAACGTACAGCTTCAGTGACTCAAAGAAATATGTTTGCTGAAACTAATCTTTCTCGTCCTCGAGCAATAAAAACAAACTAAATGCAAATATTGAATTCATGTGTAACAATTCAGGTTTCTTTAAATTTTGAAAAAAAAAATACAACACAGAAGATCGCTGCATTAAGATAGTAAAGGTCACACAGCTAACAAAAGGCTTTATGTGGTGACATTATAAATACACATTAAGAGATTCCATTATAACAGTTTGCTACAGATGATTCACGATTCTAAAAAAAGCGTCGATGATTGTTCAAACTGCGATCAGAAAATATGGAATTCGGTTCCTAACAGTACCCCGTCTTACCCTTTTCTACTATATAGTTTTTAACCATGTTGAAATAATTCACTTCACGATAACTTCCTGTTCCAAAGAGCCTTAATAGGACGCCTAATGCGCTGAGTTCTAGGTACACATGTCAATCACGCTGGAATATCTACTTCAAGATAACTTCCCGCAGCATTTCTGTGAATACTTTAGGTTTACTTCCAAGTGAGACGAGAAAAGAGAATAAGAAGATTTCCTATCTTTCCCACCCTAATATATATTATCATGTTTGTGTTGAAGATTAAAATCATTAGAAGGTTTTACAAATTTCCCTTCTAACCACAGACATTTAAAGAAAATGTATATATAGTAGGCTGGGGAAAGGTGGAACATCTTCTCTTTTTGTTTTCTTCTTCCATTTGGTAGTAAACAAACACCATTAAAAGAATTGTAAAACCGTATCTTCGTGACTTCCACAGACCGTTGTTAATTGTTTAAAACACGAGCAGGCTATTTGGATATTATTTGTTAAATGTGTCCCATCTTCCCCTGCCGCCTACCCTACTATATATAACACACGACAAATTTGAATTTGCTATATGCTCCGTAAACTATCGAACCCTTCGGACAATACTTTATGTTCCGTAACTGTCTTAACACCTGCTTGTATACTGCAGAACGATAAATACACGTTTCAAAACGGAGTTTATTTATTTCAAATCAACAACAAAAACAAAAAGGTGTTTTGTGAAAATTTGCGATTGTTATATGTAACTATTACCGGCACTCATCCACAATTTCTAAGGTCCAGACATGGAACAATTGTAACTCAAACTATAGAAGTAAAGAGTTTAAATTTCCTTCTGTAAAACAAAAGATTAAAATACCTTCATATTTATGTGGCTGGCGTTGGTGGAAAGCCACTACGGCACGACAAGCCCCCAGCCAATGGTAGTGGGTTTCTACTTTTTAGGTGAGAAACCCTTGCGGGATAGATAATCCACGCAGGTTAAAGAAACCCTATAGACAAAAAGACATAAAATGCACACACCGTGCATAACAAACACAAACACACACCGACAAAAAGACAAAAACAATACAACGATGTGCACAAAGAAAGTGACAAAACACACAATGCACACAACAGCTCATCCATACAAAAATGGGACAATTACGAAAAACTAGCAATTAACGCAAACATAATCATTGAAACATCTACATAAAATCTATGGTTCAAATCCTGAAGGATAATCATCTGCAGTGTACACCATATTAAATGTTCGATCACAAGGAATCGAAGCCAACAACAGCTCTACATGTCCCAATCACTCGGTAAGTCGCCATGTTGGTACCGCGATACTCTTATTACATCTTTGCACAATATAATATCGTCCGGATGTTACGCACCGCACCGACCGTTACGGAAGACTGCATTGGTTGTTGCGTACCGCGCTTGCAGTGGCCTAAATAACCGAGCGTAGCACCACTGTAGCACAATGCGGCGACGTCCACGCAATCAAACTTACAGCTGTAGCGGAACTAAACCGACAGTAACGTAACCGCATCGGACGTGAGACATGATGACCCATCGACGTATAGCATAATTGTGACGTGGCCAGCGTCACAATCAGGCTTACACGTAGTGTGGTACTAAAACAGGAAATGTAGATTTAGACAAATTACCCTCAAATTAAACGGGGTACTTTAAACTTAAGATGTGTATTATAAAACGCAATAATATTGCAAAAGTATTTGTGTTTTGCTCTTACGAAGTGATTCTAAAGTTAAACAGGTGTGTATTATAAAGCGCGTTAATATTACTCGAGTATTTGTGTACCAACATTTCGTTCTTACCAGGTGATTAGGACAATACAGAATCGCTGAAAATTCGATCTTTGCAGAAGAAACACTCAATAGAGTGTACAACAACAAACTCTGATCCAGCAAGATGTTTGCCATGATTTTAATGCCTACGTTTCAGTGTTATGCAAAATGCACTATGTAGTGACTGACTGAAAAACACTGGTCACATTAGACCCAGCAGAAATGGACATAGCACTGTAAGAGTGTAACACATAAAAAACACACATACACACACAACACTTATTAATACTCAAACCTCAAACCATCATCCGTTACCGGCGTCTTCGTCTTTGTGCTTCAGCTGTAAACATAAGTATTAGTTAGTATATAAATTAATAGGAAGCTGGAGAAAGATTGTACGCTTTCAATCGTTTCTATTCCCATTTGTTAGTAAACAACGAATAATACAAAATATCCTGATCGTGTTTTAAGCAATTACTAACGGTTTCCAGGCTATGGGAGTCGTGAGGATACAGTTTTATAATTCTTTGCATGTTCTTTGTTTACTACCAAATTGGACGAGAAAATAGAATGAACAGGCGTCCCATCTTTCCCCAAACCTACTATAGAATCGTAATCTCATCACTCGTAAAAAAAATAATTAAAATTACGATTGAGAATTAGGCAATATTATATGCTAATGGCATTCATATTACCCAACAGTAATACATATTAAACATTCTACACTACCTTGGGCTTTTTTTTCTGAAGCAGCATTCGCCGACTTTCTGAAACACAAACAATGTATTCGTTAAGGTAACATACCATTATTATTACGTCATAATTACCGTTATTCCGACTTCGTCATCTTGATGATGGCTATCTTGATCCTCTGTGGCGTCACATAAAAAGTTCTAAGACACACAAAAGTTGCAAACAATAAAGATTGTGACAAAAAAAATCTTACGAAGTGGGTTCTTCTGTTGCGTTGGTACTTCGTGACGTCACATCATCGAGGTTTCTAAAAAAGATCCTGTGTTACGTAACAATGCCTATTGCGGTTAACCTTACCGATTCTTTGATCTTCTTTCAACCTTCGCGCACAATGCGCAAAAGTATAAGCATAAACTAAAATATTAATAATGTGCCTTGCGTGATGCTAACGAAAAGCGCGCATGGGGCCCCATGAAAACGACGCGAAACGCATGCGCAAAAGAAACCGCATTGTGACGTCGAAATCGTGCAGGAACCGAACTGTGACAGAATTATCGCGACCGTCGCGGTTATAACACGTTGTCGTTCACACTTACGACACAACGAATAGTCGGAACGACTACGACGTATCACGAAAGCGATTGCGGATATAAATCAATGCGTGCGAGTGTATATTGACGTGATAAAGAACCGTCGCGCAAATTTGTCAATAACCTATTTAGTTTAAAACGCAAGGTAAATTACTATTTAAAGGAAATTAATATTAAACTTAGAATAATAGTTGCGTTAATGTAGTATCAGTAGTTATAAATAATAACAATATTATAATACTAACACAGATCTGGTCAGTCAGATAGCTAGTTAAACAATACTCAACTTAAAGGTCTTGAAACAAATAATCCAATTTTGATGCGGAACTAACTTCATCTAAGCTCCTTCGTGTTGTGAATGCAGCGCGTTGGAAGGTAGTGGTTTATAAGCAACATAAAACGAAAAGCGTGAGGCGCTGATTGATGATTACGCGTTAGATTGCAGTATCATGTGTTTCCCGTGTTTTTTTAGTTTAATGGTATTTCCTCCCATATTTCTTAAGGCCACTAGCGCCTGTGAACACTGTTTTTGCCATTCGTATGAAGCTGTCGCAATTTAGTAGAAACACAAGCAACAATGTGTTGCCAGTGGCCCTAGGCAAATCCATTGCGATAAAATACAAGGCTTATTTGGAAAGGTTTTATACACAATCGTTAATTGTAATTATTGTTTAATTCTAACTATGCTGCTATACAGTGTTATAGTAGGGCGGGGGAAGATGGGACACACTTAATACATAATATTTAAATACCCTAATCGTATTTTGAACAATCAAAAACGGTCTATGGAAGTTGTGAGGATACGGTTTTATAATTGTTTAAATGTTCTTTGTTTACTACCAAATATGGGACGACAAAATCGACTGAAAAGGTGTTCTATTTTCCCCCTTCTAATATAAAATTGTATCCAAAGATAATTTAATTAATGTCAGTCTTCTTTAGCACCAGAACTTCTCCGTATTGATCAGCAAGGTTTACTTTGAATTCATCTGAAACTTCACCCCATCTGTAATAAGGGAATCTCTCACTTGAACAAATCTTCATCAAACCAGCAGCTTCAAGTCTTCATCAAACCATTGTGGGCGTATGTGTACTTGGGCAAGACACCTAACGGCAATAGCTCCAACCTAGTTGTCACTAAAAGGTTGTCTAACTTGTCAGCCATACAATAAGAAAAAAAATTACCCACTAAGTTACATATTTGGAGGTTTATGAAACAGAAACCTGTGTTACAACGACAGTTGTTTTCCGGCCACGCTAGGTTAAAGCAAGTTGAATGAATGAATGAATGTAACTTACTCTAACCTCGCGTGGCCGGAAAACGACAGTCGTTATAACACAGGTTTAACACCTCGTGCCAGCTTACGAGTTACCATGTATGTTACTTTGTGGGTGATTATTTTTTTTTTTATGTATGGCTGATAATTTGTACAACCCATTAGTGACCACTGGGTTGGAGCAATTGCCGTTAAGTGTCTTGCCCAATGACACACACGCCCACAATGGTAGCAGCGACTTCCATTGCAATACGCAATTTCCATTAACAACTAGGCAACTACACTCTATTAAGAACTCTTTTTTTAAAATAATCAACTTTTTTTACAACTAAAAATCATATAAAACGCTCTTTTTATTTATTTCGTTTCCGCCTTGCGCGTGTTGTTACAGTGGTCCATTCATCATCTGCTATTAAATCAGAAGCACCGGGTGTTTCATTAAAAGTTTTTTCGGTATCTTTTACAGAAGTGTCCCCTGATATTGCATCTGGACCACAGATGGTCATGCCTTCCAGTATTTTATTTGCCTCTTCATCAGGAATCTAAAATTGAACAAGTCATAAATTTGTAAAAATATGACATATTAATATAATAATAACAATATAATAACTTTTATTTGTCTCTTCGATTACAGTAGCAAAGATTTAGAAATATTTTAAACGAAAAGACAGAATATATCGACAAAACAGTTGCTGAAACACGCTAACAGTTAAAAACATATTCACATTTATTTGGAAGAAAGTAAGCGTTGTCGCTACACCTAGCGGACAGATGGGCCATTTTATTTAATTAAGTTAAACTTCTAATGGAAACAAAAGTGTGCGTAAAGACACGACCCGTACCCCATACTGTGGTGTACCATAATGGATGTTAATTTCAATAGGCTGCAGACACTTTATATAACGCACAAGGTTTTATACAAAGTTTTGTACCTTGTCATTTGGCCTATCAAATTAACTGCTTTGTTGTAAGTTAGCAAAAACACTTTAAGTTACAAGTAGCAACTGTAACAGTTTACATACCAACTAATCTGGTAATTACCTTTTTTGTTATTGCATTCAAACAGGCAGATAAATTAGTGTTCTAATTAGCATTTGGAATTTTTATGGTAACAAAATTGCATAATTTGGAAGGCTACATTTGAACATACAACCTACAACCTACAAGGAATAATAAATGATTGAAACTTGATTGAAAAAGGTTTATCAGCCATGCTTATCTGATACTTTTTTAATTAGGTTTTTACCCACAGCGTGTGTATAACAACTGTTTTGTTGCTAATTTTCTTCTTTTTTGTTGTATGAATTAACCTGATCATCGCTACCGTATCCGAAGAGATAGTCATGTTATGTTAACTAACTATCATAACTAGGTACATACCTGTTCACTAGTTTCCATATTCCCATTCATACATTCAGCCAAGTTAACACACTCAAGTTTTTGAAGTCTTTCCTTCATTTCTTTATATCTTCCTTCTTTCCAATATTGAAACTGGTTACAAATTTCTTGGGAAATTACTTTTGTTCCATCGTCTTCAGATAAAGTGTTGAATTCTGTGGCCATTATTTCATCAATGAAGTCTTCCAATTCATAAGCTTCTATATCATCTGTGAGTTTTATAGTAAAATGTCAAAAATTTTATAAACGCCTATTTTTTGATATATATACATGCTGTTCATCAAGAATGAGAGTGAACAAAAAATGATTGAATTTTATTTCTTCCAATTCATAAGCTTCTATATTTATAGCATCTGTACTGTAGGTTTTACAGTAAATATCAGCCATATTGAAATTAGCAACTTTTTGCTATAACAGTGCAGATTATCAGGAATAAAAGTGAACAAAGAAAAATGATTTAATTTTATTGAAAATAAAGGGAATATGCTTATATGATGAAGCAGCTAAAAAACAAACGGTGGCTAGAAGGTACATTTAATTTGTACACATTTTCACTTCCAAAAAAGAGGGGGTTTAAACATGTATACTAAAAAGGTTTGTTACTTAAACCCCCAATATATATATATATGTGGTTATATGATAATAGAAATGATATGTGGTTATTCGGTTATAAAAACATACCATTTTCTTTGAAGAACGTTTCAATTACACCAACAAGCCACTGAGCTTTTTCACTGCTGTGTAAACCTCCAAAACCATGCGCAACTGCCAGCTGAAATATAACAACATTTTAAAGCGATTATTAAATCTAGAGTTACTCAAATACAACTAGCATAAATTCAAGAACTTTGTGATTTTTGTTATTAAATACAACTTGTACCATGACGTTGTGTTATTATACGTAAATGAAAAACTGTATTCCTAAGCCAATTATACCCAACGTAATGTAAAATTAACTTACTGATCTAATTTATTCATTACGCATATTACGTTTGCAGCAAAACTTACAGTTTAAATTTGATTACCTGCAAGCCAGTCCAGCTTTTTAGGATAGCTTGAATGCTTTGATAAAACAACGATGGACTTTGCGCAGTTGAAGCCATAGCTCAGTTGCTACAAAACACCGGCCGACGTATTTACTACAAATAACTTAGCGACTATGTTTATACAATCATAGTTTAATAATTCGGAAATAATACTTTTACAATAAGGTGTTGTGACGTCATAATCATAGCACGCGTGCAAAATCTGTTACCATAGAAATAACATAACTTTGTACTCCCCGAAAATCGATGGCTGCGTGAAATCGATTCTATTTTAATCAGCTTTTAAAGGATAGCTCAAAATGCTTGGAATCAAGTCGTTTCAATATCTGTGTGTCTGTAAACGTCACCCAGCAGTGATTGTTCAAGCAGTTTCAGCTCATACACTGAAGTTAAAAAGAGATTGGACGTTACAGCTACCAAAAATTGGCAAAGAAGACTCTTTAAAATTGAAAAAAAAGCATTTTATATATAGAGTGACAGACATTGATGGTGGACCAAAGAAACTCTCGGTAATGTTAACAACAGATTTGCTGGATATTGGGGTAAAAGGAGAAGTTGTTTCGCTGCCAAAAATGATGAGTCGGACTTTGCTTAATAAAAAGCAAGCAGTTTATGCTTCACCTGAAAACCTAGCAGGTTTTAAAGAAATTTCTGTATCCAATCAAACAAGTAGTGGGCGACAGATGCTGTTGTGGCTGCAGTCCAAATCTTTATTTAAATGCCCATTTCCTCAAGATGTTAATTGGGTTTTAACCCCTGAAAACTTGTCAAGGTGTCTCTTACGGACTTATAACATAACTGTTCCAGCTTCTGCTATTGTACTACCAGATTATGAGATTTCTCATTCAACTTACGAAGCTAACACTAAACATACAGTGAATATTTCAATAAATAAAATTAGTTCTGTTGATATAACAATAGTGATAACTTTATTTGATCCTTATTCTGAGTAGATATTCAGTATATGCTGCACCAGTAAATTTGTGTTTCGGTTTAATATTCACTCTTTCAAATGCATTTTCGACTTTTTATTAGTTATGTGTGTCGTATTTGTTTCGTGCAGACTGAATTATAAATTCTTTGGTCACTTACATTGTTAGTTTTTTACCTTGTTTTCTTATCCTTGTTGAAATAAATGCATACAAAAGTTTCACATCCCGAAGCAGAAACTGTCACATACAACATGCAAATTAAAGTAGTATTGCATTATGCAGGGTTTAAATTAGAGCTATTTTTTAAAAATGATAAATAAAATTTTTGGTAATTGACTGAATGATATTTTGCTAATAACATGTTTTTGCTAATAACATGTTTCCAAGTTCCAAAAAAATTTTAGGATGAAAAATGCTTGAACCATAGATATCCAAACCCTAATTAAAATAGTATGATCTGACTGTTGTATGCATCATGAGCAAATTTGTCTGGATTAAAACACAGTTTGTGTAATGTGTTTCTTCCTCTGGACTCCAAACATAAAACTAGTTTTATATTTTTGTAGTTTACACATGAAAGTTTTTGTGCTAGATTTTAGTTTTAATGCGTTATTAGGTTCAGGAAATTTGAAAAAAGCTGCACCTAATAAAAGCGCTATCTAAAAATTCTAAGTGCTACAAGCAATTGCCTTTTTCATTTAACAAAGCAGATACATACGCAATAAACATTTAAAAAAGAAAAAAAAAAGAAAAATTAGAAACCTTGAAGATGAAAGCAAATGATTAGTATAGAATAATAATACACCCAACTTATAATAAATTATAATTAAAAAAAATATTTATTTTGTTTAGCAGGTTATGACCAGGTTAGAAACAGCTAGGAACTTTTTATCTCTTCCTCTTCTACTTTAGATAGCATAGCTTCAATGATATCTTCTATTATCAGATTTTCTTTATGAATAATTTCACCCAGTAGTTTAATTCCTGCCAAAACACATTGAATTAAAAAGCAGGTAATGGATGAATAAGACTTGCTTTTAAATCGACAGTTGCTATAACATGGGTGTTCTGTTTCATACACCTTGTGCCAGCTTATGAGTTACCATGTATGTTACTTTGTGGTTATTATTGTTTTGCAAAACTTATGGTAGTTAGAAAATGTTTCAGTTAATAACTTTTTCCATTTGATATTCCTTCAACTTTTCTAAAGTATTTTGGTCGTAAGTATCCATTTTTGTCCCCTGGTGAAAGAATTACTTTGTTTTCGGAAAGAAAAAACGGTATTCCATCTGAAAAAATTGAGGGGCACTAAAATTAAATATACATTGGTTGGGTTGTGGGAAAAACTAAAAATATTCTTGGTTCACTAAGTTAGGTTACCAATTTGGGAGAAATTTTCAATATGGCTAAAATGTTAGATCACAAAATAGCAACATTTTGCTAATTAAATATTAAAAATTTGGTGTAAATGTTATTCTGGCATTTTATGTTTTGATATTTAATATGACACTAGATAAAAAACGCCTAATTTTTCACTCTATTTCAAAGGGGAATAGAAAATGCAAATATTTACCTTTAATTGCTTGTCCCATGTCTATATGAACAAATACATTACAGCTGTATCTCATTCCACTTATTACTTGCTGGTCAGAATTTGGCTCAGCAGTAGTCATGTGAATATGCATACGCTGTGAAAGATACGCATAAGACCATAAAAACAAAATACTATTGTATATTTTAGGTCTAGGTCTTTCATACATACACAATATTAGCGCAACCATGGCCACTGGCAAGTTATAACCATTATATATATATACCTAATAAATATCCATTTTCTTTTTTACTGTGAACATGATATTTATTATCTACAAGTTATAATTCATATATATACCTTAACAGGGTAACCTTATAAATACCTGTGTACTTTTTTACTGTAAACATGATATGTACAATTTATCACTGCCTGCCTAGTGATCCAAAAAGATAGAAGTACTTTTACAGGCGAGCACTCCTGTTGTTGTACACCCCATGCACACTGTACATGTATTAAAAACAACAACAAAACTTAACAATATATTTACCTTTCTGCGATGTAAACCTTGTTTTCTAATAGATTTCCAAGCTGTCCAAAATGTCCCATGAATCACATCATGAAACTCACATGCATCAGTAATTGGCATCAAGTTTAAGGAACTGACCTAAAAATGTGGACAAGTATAAGAAATTGTCTTTTTACTTCCATAAAACCTTTACATTACATGAACTGATTTAGTGCAAATTTAGAAACCACACCTATTTTAGGCGCACAGGTGCCAAACATTTGAAAATGCAATTATCTACTGTTTGAGGGTTAATCTTTTGTGAAAAACTGGAAGCTGCCAGCGAAAAGGTTATTTATCAAAAAGCAAACAGTGTGCACACTTATTTTTACCAATAGTTTAAAAAGTCTTTTTTTGTTTGTTTCATACGTTTGTCATTGCAATCGAAAAGACAAAATAAGCTTAGTTATCTATTACAATAATAGGCATTTTTTACCATAAGTTTAAAAAGTCTTTTATTTGTTTCATATTTTTGTCATTGCAATTGAAAAGACAAAATATAAACTTAGGAATTTACATTGGAATTATAGGCATTTTGCCATTAGTTTAAATAGTCTTTGCTTAGCTTTTTGCATTACAATTACCCATTAGAGATTCCTATTTACCTCAACGGAATGTCCTTGGTTTGCTTTTATTATTTCCTTTCCATCTTCATTAACTTGTATGGTAAATCTCTGTTTGTCATTTTCCCTCACAATTCTGTGCATTTCTTCTCTCGTTAATCCGAGTTTATTAAAATGCTGATGTTTTAGAATTGCATCCACTGGCACGTAACCCTCTAAAATATTTACAATTTTACTAGACTATGTAATTTGGTGTAATATAAAACTGCAACTTTAATGGAATTTGGTAGGGGTATGGTTTTGTTGGGACTGACAATTTAGATACCCTATTTGTGACTACTGGGTTGGAGCAATTGTCGTTAAGCCCTTGGCCAGCCTTCAACCCATAACCTCTGGGATAGAGGCATTCACACAAACCAGCTGTGCTACGGCACCGGCTTAAACAGCTTATACATTGGCCTTAGGACTATTTTCTAATACCAGCAAACTACAATTATATTTTTTATTCCAGCAGGACAGCAGACTATAGCTTCATTCCAGAACCACAAACCAATATCTTATATTCTAATATATGATTATATGTATCTTGTAATTTATAATGTTACCTTTATTAACTTTAAACCCGTATTTATTATGACGAAGAACAGAACTTAAAGATATTCCAACAATGGTATCATATTTTTTTCCTCTCTGCCTTTTTGGCGCTCCTGAATATTCTGCTACAAAAGATTAAGAGAAATGGTTGGAAATGGAATTAAAAGAAAAATAAATGTTTACAGACATGGCACTCTATAGCGAAGACAGTAATACAATTAACACATACAATAGTCAAGACTTTTAGGCATGGGCTCTATATATAAACTGAACCACAAATAATTAAATAAGCTAGACAAAAGTATTAGACAAACGTGTACAAAATCACTAGTCAGGTAGCCTATGCTATGAAAAAGAAAAGTACCTTAACCCCAAGTAACTTTTTTTTACAATTGTTGCATAGATAGTCTTTACTGAGTTTAAAACCCTGGTGGCATGCATGTGCTTCTTGCAAAGTAAAAAATGAAAAGTATAAGTTACCCATGAAATGTTTAAGGTAAAACAGTATAAGTTACCCATGAAATGTTGTTCATGTTTTTTCATTGTTGAAGTATTCATCTCGTGTACCTTATTGGCTGTAGCATCATTCCATGCTATAGGATGTCTTTTCCATTTACCATGTCCCTTTGAATCACTTGCCTATAAAACATATGTTTGAATAGAAAGAAAACGGTAAAATTTCTATAAAAAACAGAATTGTCCATTTTTTATCAAAAACATAGAATTGAATTAATAAATGCAGCTTTTAAATTTTTTGCGTGGCAGAGCAACAACAGTCGTTATGACCTTTGATTTAGCCGGGCAACTAACCAATGGAAAAGTTCCAAAAACCGGGTAAAATCCATCACTCTGGACTTCATTTGTTCCAAATTTACACAAGACTAATTCAGTTGTTTGCTGGAAACCAAATTTTTGCTTTTTTGGTAGAAAACCTTTGATTTTTGGAAAAAGGTATTTCTTGGCTGCAGAAACCTTGTATATTGTTATGTGTGGAACAAATTTTTGGAAGTTGCCTGAAATGAAAGAGAGATATAAGAAAAAATGGAAATTGGGACCTATAGTTAATTGGATAAGAATATACAATAAAATTATAGTGCCTTCAAATACATACATCAAAACAGAGATGATATATCAGCACTTAAATTTAAAGCAGCATTAAAAAATTTAGTATCTAAGTCACATATAAGCAAAAAAAAACAGTAACACATAAAATAAGATTTCAAGTGCTGTACTGGACCTGTTAGGTTTATATTTTCTTGCTGTAAAGCTTCCATGATTTGGTTGTTAAGTTTTCCCAATTCCTGGGAGTGGGGTTTAGCAAACAAAACTGTTTCATTGAAATTATCTGTGTTTGTAACGGTGACCTTGAATGGTTTAATAGTTTGTGACAATTTCTGCATTACCTGTATAATGCAAAAAAAACAATATTGATTAAAATCTTCTTTACGGACACTTTTGTTTCTATTATATTTTAAACATAAATGGTTTGTTGTTTGTTTGCTAGGTGTAGCGACCACGATTTTTTCTTCCAATTAAATGTAAATATGTTTTTAACAGTAATCATGTTGTAACAACTGTTGTTTTGTCGCTATATTCTGTCTTTTGGATTTAAACATTTTTCAATTTTTCGCTACCAGAATTGCGAGACAAATAAGAGTTAATATTATTATTATAAACTTTAACATTAAATTTTTAACTGGTTTGATGTTAATCAAGCACACTGTAAGCTTAAAAAAAGCCTTTATAAACAGGGCTAGTATTTCAATTTCAGTGTAAAAAAAATTGAATTTTTGTTGTGACTGTTACTTATTGTCACGCATTTATACATGCGAATACAAAGGTTATTTTCATTTTATATTTAACTTTGTTTCCTCCTATGTGTAACATAAGCTGATATATATATATATAGATATATTATATAACATTTTTTTTATATAACATAGTATAAAACTAAAACTGGGGTTTCAATTCCAATTGCTTGAACAGAACAAATAAATTTAACTCATTTACTCTAGCAGGGCGGGGCAACAACAGTTGTTGTAACACAGATGTTCTGTTTTTTACACCTGATGCCCGCTTCTGAAAAAACAGATAAAGGCAAATGTGTGGGGATTTTTTGACTATATGCAATTTATTTACTCTAGCATAGTGGGGCAAAAGTTGTTGTAACACAGGTGTTCTGTCCACACACTTGATGCTCGTTTATGAGATTCAAGATAAAAGCAAATACGGGGGATTTTTTTTACTATGAATATCATAGTGGTACATAAAAATACATAGGCTTACTTGTTTTGTCTTTTCAATTTCCGTGTCTGTATTCAATTCACAAACGCAAAGTGTTATATGGAGTTTACATAATGGAGTAAGATGTCCTTTTAACTCAGTTCTGTCATTTGTATCCAAACACTTCAGTAACTCTTGCTGCAAATGCCCAATCCTGTTTTGAATGTCTCGTTGTCCAATACGAATGCCAATAAAATGGCTGGGTCGGCCTGCCCTTGAATCTGCATTATACTTTGAATAAATTTGAACGAATTAAGAAACTTAATTCATCCTCGCGTGGCCGGAAAACGACAGTCCTTATAACACGAACGTTTAGTTTCATACACCTTGTGCCAGCTTACGAGTTACCATTTTACTTTGTAGGTTACTATTTTCTGAAGGGAGTTTTTTTTTATTATGTTTGACTGATAATTTGGACAACCCATTAATGACCACTGAGTTGACGCAGTTGCCGTTAAGTGTCTTGCACATCCGCCCACAATGGTATGGCACCGGACGTTGATATTTACATTCCATACTACACCATACTAGCATGTCAGAACTTGGCCAAAAAAAGACTAATTGTAATATGTATAGTATGTTTATACCAATACCAGGGACATTCCTTAATATTATACATATATACACATTTTCATACTTCCAATTCTATGCTTCTATATTAGTGGAAAAGATTCATAACACCTCATTCAAAAATATATTATTTTCTGTATTAATGTTAGCCCTTATACATATAACCAACATGTTAAATATAAACTTTTTGTTTAAGTACCACAGCACATATCGTATGAATATGTAACATAAATATTTGTTTAAATACCTTATTGCATATCCTAAAATATAAAAGTACCATATCGCATATCAAACAAATAATAAAAGCAACAAAGAAGGACTATCTTAGTCTTTCTAATATTTATATAGGTTTTGACAATAGCGTAATTTTACTAACAATAAGCCATTTATCCTTTTATAACAATACAAATTATTCATACATTAGCATGCTGTAGGAATTGCAGGTAACATGTTAAACTATAGATAGAGGCAAGATAAAGGATGTTTAAACTTGCTTTTCAAATCTATATTATTTCGCACAATTTACCTACATATTCATGATGGAAAATCCATTTATTGACTGTAATACACAAGGTTTAGTTCAACAACTAGTTTTACTCACGAGAAGCCTTTTGATCCATCTTATCTTGCAAATCGTCCTCAGCATTCTCATTCATATCACTAATTCTCATTTCCATCGCTTTTTCTTCTAGCATCACCTGCATAGACAAAGTTAAATACATGGTAACCTGTAAGCTGGCACGAGGACGAGGTGATTGAAACAGAACACATGTGTTATAAAGACTGTCATTTTTTGGCCAAGCGTAAATAAAGCAAGTAACATTCAATTAATAGGGCTTCATGCTATCAGTGTAAGTACATTTTTTAAAATGTTATCGCAGAAAATAAAGCTGTGATCACCTGCGTTATGTCTAACCTCCCACCAGCAGAACCAAAGACGTGATCTATTCTCTCCTTTTTATCCCACACTACCCTGCTCTTGTATTTAAAATACTGAATCCTGTGTTGTGGGATGGAGAGAATATCTGGTCCAACAGAAGAGATATCATTCTCCCAGTCAAACTCAGAGAATCCCTTCTCAATGGTTCCCTTAAATCTATCTTCATATGCAACAGTAAAGGCATGAGGGTCCAAAGCTGCATCCCATTTTATTCTAAAATGAAAAACGTTTTGAAAAGCTTTATTCTTTCAGTCATAGGCGGATCTAGTAATAGTATGAAGTGTTTCGTATTCTAAAAGGTTTAGTTATCGGATTTTTATTATTTTTCAGTCATCGGATTTAATATAATGTACTGCAAATCACTGCATATGAAAGAAAGTAAATTATTTATCCTTGTGTGGCAAAGCAACGAAAGTCGTATAATTGGTGTGTTTTGTTTCACAGACCTTCATGCCGGCTTGGGAGTTTTTTCATTTTTTTAATACATAGATGATATTTTTCACAAAGCCATAAGGCACCATTGGGTTTAAAAACTGACAAAAATCAAACTTCCCAGGGACACAAACACCCACAGCTATATAAATGCTTTTTACCTGTTAATCACATCCAAAGCAGTTTTCATTGGGGGCTTTTTCCCTTTCTTATTCTGGGAGACCAGTGGCAAATTTGTTGCACTTTTTTGTGAGGAACAATGTTCTTCAATATGATCTTCATTGGCATCCATATTTTCACTTCCCATCTCAAGACCTTCTTTAAAATAACTTTTGAACATCTTAGTAACAGCAGTTACACGCTCAAGCCAATGCCCGCTTAAAGTTTGAAGCAAAATTTGATCGATTTTCCGCTGCATTTCAATTTCTTCATCAACTTCTTGGGATAAATTAACTTGCAATAAATCATCCGCCTCTAAAGTTGCAAAAATGAAGTATAAGTTAGTTGTAATATACTTTATTTTATTTTTTATGTATAATTTCTTGGTAATAATCACTCTGATAGAAGATTTATATATAGTTAATTGGTGTTTTTGCAGAAAAAAATATCTTTCTCGAACATATAGACTATAATATTACTAGCTTTAATTTGTCTCTTTGATTATGGTAGCAAAGATTTAGAAATATTTTAAAGAAAGGACAAGATGTAGTGACAAAAGAACAGTTGTTAAAACACACTTAGGCTACATCTACATGTAAACACAACATGCAACTTGGGCCATTATTCGGTACCTACTCTGAAATCAACAAAAAGTACACTTTTTACCTGAATAAACAAAATGAATACACTGACCACAGACGACCACGGAAAATCGTAGACCAGAAATTGAAATTTGCGTTTTTTCTTCTTCAAATTGAATGGAGTCGCCAAATAAAAAAGTTAAACGATCAATAGCTTCAGTTAACGACTCGGGTTCATTTGACGCCATGCCTATGTCGAAACAAAGGCAATAATACTTAAAAAGCTCGGCTAATATCACAAAAATTAAACAATTTTTCGCAACGCTACGTCTTCTTTATAAAGCAGGTAAAGGGAAATCCCCTATATAGATAGATCATTTTCAGTGTTGTGAAGATATGGTGCAATAATTGTCGTGTTTCCAAATGTTGCAATTATTTGGGAAATATCGTTTTAATAACAGTCAAACAGTGCCATATGTTGGAAAAAACAAGGTGGACATAATAAATATACTCGTGTAAAACACAGCTTTAAAAATGAGTACATAAAACATACTTGCATAAAACACAGCTTTAAAAAACGAGTACATAAAATGTTCTATTGTGGCGGACGATGATGTTAATATTAAAGACATATAACAACGGTGATATGCTTTGGGCTTGTATAGCAAAGTCCATACCTTTCTATGGACTTTGATGTATTGTCCCGAAGTGTGGTGCGTTTTGGGCCACAGAACTTTGATGTGTATATAGAAATCCTGATAGTTAGTTTAAGTTCGCATACATACTACATTCGCAAAACTCCTAACGAGCTCAATCCCGGTACGGTAATGACAAACAGGGCAAACGAGTTGTTAAACCCGTTGTGTAAACATATTAAATACTCTATATACATATCTTCACCCAAAGCGGTAATCGGTGTGTTGTTTATTCATTGCGTAAATTCTAGTTGACGATTGTGTCATGAATGCGTGCTTTCCGTTGGATAAAATTGAACACACGAAAGTTTGTTTTGTCACTCTCTCACAAAAGCCACCTTCCGTTGCCTTTTTCCTGCCGTTGTATCGCATTTCAATGTAGGTGCTAACGAGAAAAAGGAACATCTGCGTATACGTGCATGAATAAATTTCCGGCGAAGACCAAAGACTGTTATTAAAATTGAATGTTTGCTTGTCTGCGCCTGGATTGTTATTTAACGTGTTTACTATGTTACTATTAAACCCAATGTGCGCTCAGGATTGAATTTCAGTGAATTTCCGCTACAGACAGCATTTAGACTGACACCATATTCCAGTACTGTACAAAACGCAAATCGCGTTAAATACGAATTTAAACAAGTCGTGTTATGGTAGTGAAATAAACTAAAGAAATGTCTCTGTTCAATGATATGCCGCCTCCGCTTTCTCCTCACCCAGGTAATTAATGTTTATTTTTTGTTGTTATAAAAAGTTAAACAATTGTTTATGTTTTATTTTGTGTAAGTTATCACAATTTGCTTAATATATGTTTACATTTCATATTTTTGGCATACCTTTTTATTTACCTAAGCAGTCAAATAGGTTATTAAAGTATCTAATTTAAAGCAACTTATGTTATGTATGTATACATTTTGATTTATTTGTAACTTGTTTTAAAAGAAAAATTTAAAGTACATTTAAAAACCTCAGGACATTTTGTCCAATTTATTACACGAATTCCATCATTTCATCAACCATTAAGTACACAAACACGTATATATTATCACTTAACTTTCCACTGGTGGTGATATTAAACTATGTTATTGTAGTTTTACAAGTATATTATATTTCCAAACCGCCATTCCTCTTTACTTAATTTTTTACAATTTTTACACCAACAGAAAAAGCAACTCCAGTATCTGTCCATGAGAACCAGGTAGGTTTGACTTACTTAGGGATACAAAACTGTAATTTAATCTCAATTTCCACAATTTGAGTGTGGGACGTTGGTTGTTTAATCGAAATTAGACAGGAACAGGAACTGGATAAGCCGCTAACTACTCCGCAATATATGGAGGGCATAGCCCTAATCGCTGTTATATGTATTTTAAAGTCACTAAAACTAGTCAAAGTAAATAGTATTTAAACTGGTTTATGTGTACTTATATTTTTAGATAGAAAAGATTTTATTAATGGTAAAACATTTGTATTTGTTGTCATTACAAATAAATTTGAACAGTTTTTCTATAACTTGTTGAATTTTAAATAAAGATATATTAGTTGAGTCTTAATTTTTACCAAGCCTTCATAATGTACTGTGTTTTTATCAGCTGTATACAAAATACATGTAACATTTGATTTGTGAGATAAGTGTTGTTTTAAGACACCTTTGTCAGATAAAAACAATAGTACAAGATTTGACATAACCATTTTTTATACATCACATGTTAAATATTTATAATATATTTAAACACATTTTATATATAGTAGGGTTGGGGAAGATGGGACACTATTTCATCCATTTTCTTGTCCAATTTGGTTGTAAACAAAGAACATTCAAAGAGATATAAATTCATATCCTTATGGCTGCCATAGACTGTTATTAATTGTGAAAACAGGATCACTATATTTTGATATTGATATTAAGTGCTAAAAGTGGCCCATCTTCCCCTACCCTACTATATATAAATAATATAACTTAATGTTTTTCTTTCTGTGTTTGATTTGAATATGTGGATACAGCAGAGTGAAAGTATCTACACGGATCTTGACAACGAAATGCTTCAAAACAGAATGTACTCCCAACCACAAGCAACTCAACAAGGTGAAACAATTTGGGGTTTAATATTAGCGCTGGGAAAGTCCAATTTTAATTTTCAACATGTCAACATTCTATGGGAGTCTAACCCATCAAGGCAATTTGCTGCATTGAGGGTGCAGTATCATACTCGAAAGTATTTAATACGCATTTTTAAATAACTCAAATACATGTCTAGCTATTCTATGTGGGTGAGGTCCTTGTTAGAGACCTGGGATTTGGGCCACATTTGGCCCATTAGTACAGGGTCAATTTATCTGCCTTTGTAGGAAATAATGCTTCTGCAATTACAACTACTGTGGCAAATGCATAATGCCTTGGTAAATTTCATTTACCAAAGGCTTCTAAGTTCTCCTCTATGGAGTGAGGTCCTGCAGCTTGGCAGGATTTAGGCCAGGATCGGCCTATTACTAACAAAGTCTTACAAATCATTCTGTTTGTTACAGTCACATCCCGTAAAAGGTCATCAACAGATAATATGTCGCAAGCCACTCAGCAGTCAAATGCAAAGCAAATGAAGATGTCCAATTGTAAGTATTTATTGTCTTATTTTCTTCAGACAGGCAAACTCTATCATTTCTTTTTTTTTAATAAACTTGATTTTTTACAAGCTCGAAATTGTTGGATAATTCTATCCCCATGGCAGCTTTTAACCAACTTTTGTAACTCAGTACTCCTGTAACCCCGCAGGAATTTAAAAATCCCTGAAAAGTTATTCCCCACAATTTGCATTATTAGTGGCTTAAAAAATGAACCCTACTGTTGGTCTGTGGCATAAGATGAATACCGCACAATGCGCACATAATTTTCCATGTTTTTTAATCATGTTTATAACAATAAACAGCATTCTTTTAGAGTTACAAGGATATGGTTTTATAATTCTGTAAATATTCTTGATTGACAGAGTAATGGGGCAATAAAAGCTAATATGACATACACCATCATACCCAACCTACTATACTAACACCATCACCCCTGTATTATTATTTGCATTTCCCAGTGGGGTTCCTTGCCACACTTCGGGGTTATGTGGCCGAAAGAAAAGGTGAAAGAGATGAAATGCAAGACGCCCATGTCGTGCTCGACGAATGCACAGCAGACTTCCAACAACTTACTCCGAAAGTGTGAGGCTTGTATTCTTAGAGTTGCGTGTATGCACAACAGTGTAATCAAAACTTTAGTTTTTAGTTTTTACTAAAGTCCATGCAGCCTTTAATATGCCCTTTGTAATAAATTCTACGCACAATTGAAAAAAACACTTTTTTTACTTATTAGGATTTTAAATTAATATTAACTTTGCAATTTTTCTGTACCCAACGTTGCATTGTGCCTGACTTATTAATAACCTAAGCCTATCACGTCTCTTACAGCTCTAGGGTTGCATATTACGCAGTGTTTGATGGCCATGGCGGTAAAAGAGCATCTGAACATTCAGCAAGAAGGTTACATGTACATCTGGCACATAAACTCCCAAAAGGTTTTAAAAATAAAACTTGTTAATATTTTAAAGTGGAAATGCAAAGGATTATTGCCTTTAGATGTAATTTTTTTCTTCTGTATAAACACTTAGCTGATTTTGTGCTTATGTTTTTTTTGTGTTTAGACTGCCGGTTCCAAATTATTTGGTAGTTGTTGAAAAAACCCTTAATTACCACTTTAGGATTAGGAACCTCTTACTCATGGTTTAACATCAGAATTTTAGAATACAGCTTTTTGTATTACAGCTTGATATTACCTATGCTATCAATCCATAATTTGCAATAATTACATTTTACATATATATATATATATATATTATATATATCACCCATAAAAGTATACATGGTAACTTGTAAGCTGGCACAAGGTGTATAGTATAAACACCTGCGTTGTAACGAATGTTGTTTTCCAGCTATGTGAGGATAAAGCAAGTTACATTCATTAATTCACATTCATACATATCATATATGCTGCAATATACAGCAGTATTGATATAAGGAAACCACCCCATATTTAGCCTGCTACATTATGAACCCCTTATAACCAAATCCCTTTGTGCGTCCTTCCCAAAGACAGCTGCATTACTCTGTTCCCAGAAATTAGCCGCCCATTGAAATAGTTCAATGAAAACAATGCACACAGCCCTTCCCCACACTATAGTTACTTAACCGCTTAGCTATTGACATTTTCATAGCGATGTTTTCAGCAAAATATTGCCTGGAATCGGAAAACCTCATACATTTCTACTAAGCAAATGTTTATATTTATTTTTCTTAGAAATTTAGACGCGTTTATCAATAAACTGGTTATGTGTGTTTTCAATTACCAGAAATAACATGATGTTATTAAAACCAAAACAAAAACCCAGTATTGCAGAATACAGCCATAATTTTATAATATTTGCTATTCGGAGATATTTTCCTCTGGCTAGTTTATTTTTTTATATTTTTCAGGAACGGTCAATAATTTTGATAAAGAAATGAAACGCCAGATTCTTGAATCTTTTAAAGTTATGGACGAAGAATTTTTAAAAGAAGCTTCTACGCAGTATGTAGTCATTGTTACAATGTCTTTATCATAAAAACCTATGTTTTTATGGCTCAAGCACTGGCTTAAACAACATTTAACATGTTGTGGAAATTTGGCTTATGGGCCTTTAACTATTTTTGCCCATGTAATTTTTTTATTCTCAAACAGTAAAATTTTTGAATAAATTCTGACACATTATTGGCACCAGAGGTGGACAAACTTGTATGTATTGTCTGAAGTCATGTGGCATGAGTGCTTTAGACAAAACCACTAACCGCTACAGTTTACATAGGTCGTATGATAAACTATTGTGAAATTTACACATTAAGAATTTGCCAGACATTGGTACATACACTACAGCTCACATAAGTTATTTATTAAAATATTGCGCTATACGCTTACCGCATTTAGCTTTATTTGGGTAAATCTATTACTTTTACACCACATTTAAGGTATGTATTAAAGAATTGTGTCTTTAGTGCTTACCGAATTTAGCTTCATTTTGGTAAATCAATCACTTTTTACTCTACGTTTATGTAAACCTTACACTACAAAGTGCACCTTAATGTCTTTTTTTTTTCAAAATTGATAGCAAAGATCAAATTATTTGAAAAAAAACAAGAAAAGTGAATCAAAGGCAAAACGACTGTTGTTTAAACAAAATATAAAAAAAAACAGTGGTTTAAGCTATGCAAAAAATGCAGCAGCTATACAGCGCGTATCTGTTCAACCCAACCCCTATGTACTTTTACACCTCCTTGCTACTTTAACCTACCCACTCCAATAAATTGTGTTCCAGCAAGCCAGTATGGAAAGATGGAACAACAGCATGCTGTGTATTGGTTCTTAATGATACTCTTTATATAACAAACCTAGGGGACAGCAAAGTAAGTAAAACTCTGATAGAATTTTAATTAACCTAACAGGTGTATGCGTTGATTTTTTTCTTTTAAATAAATCGTTTTGGGGGGTTGGCAAAAACAGCTACTGGCAGCAGTTTATATAATAATGTTGTATTTATGTGTGTTTCAATTGCTATCTACTATAATGGTTTCCAAATTGAAACTATCAAAATCTAGGTACTTTCCGAAGTCAATAAATTACCCGTAATTTTCCAAAATTTACATAGATGTTTTGTGTCTCCCGAAAGTTACTGTTTGTGTGTTTTTGAAATCGCTATTTACTAAATGGTTTCCAAATTTAAACCAATAAAAATTGGGTACTTTCCAAAATTAAACCTTATCAATAAATTACAGGTAATTTTCCAAAATTTACATACATGTTCCGAAAGTTACTGATTAACCATTTTCCAAAACAGGCAATCCTATGTCGGTACCAGAGTGAAACAAAACAGCACGTTTCAGTGCCTCTGAGTAAGGACCATAATCCCAGCAATTATGAAGAGAGAATGAGAATACAAAAAGCTGGAGGCAACGTCAGGTTAGCTTACTGTTACATTGGTTTTGTGTTAACTTGTTATTAACAATGAGTCAAATGTAATTATAAATCACGGTATATTTAAAATGATTGTTTTATTGAAAATAACTGAAAAATTGAGAAACACATTTCTGTTGAATGTAGTTACAAGTCATAATAACTTTTAAATCTTAAGTTTTATTCCCACTCAAAAATTGAGATATCAATTCTGTCAAATGTAATTACAAATCACGATAAATTTTTGTTACATTCTTCCTCAAAATTTTAGACATGCATTTCTGTTAAATAAAATTACAAATCATGGTCAATTTTAAATTTTTGTTTTGAGATACACAATTCTGTACTTCTGTGTTCTTAATTGGTCTGAAAACATTGAATTCTCATGAATCAAGAAAAGTTGTAAATAGATATCCTAATTTAGAATCATGACACATAAACACACCTAAGAACAATAAGAACCTTCTTGGGAAACACTAAAACACTGCAGTTACTATTTACCAATCAGAATGCATTGAGTTTTTTTTCTGTTGTGAAACACTGCCAACACTAATTTTTATTCATTGTGAAACACTGTCAACACTATTTTTGTTGTGTAACACCAATTACTTTATGTTAAAATATTGCAAACACTATTTTTTTCTGTTGTAAAACACTGGCAACACTACTTTTTTCCATTGTGAAACACTGCCAACACTAATTTTTTTTCATTGTGAAGCACTGCCATATTTACTAATGTGAAACACTGCTTACCCTCCCAAACAGGGAAGGTCGAGTTTTGGGAATCTTAGAAGTCTCTCGTTCAATAGGAGATGGTCAATATAAAAGATGTGGAGTCATCAATGTACCTGATGTCAAGCGATGCATTCTTAACAGCAATGATCGTTTCATATTAATCGCATGTGATGGATTATGGAAAGTTTTTGATGCTGATCAAGCCATACAGTTTGTTTTGCAAGTTCTTCAGGTATTTCTAAACAAGGATTTGAATTCTAGTCTACCATTAAAATTTAGTCCAGTCCATTTTTTTGATCCATTTTACTTGTCGTGTGTAGGACAAAATATCATTTTTTTAGGCCGGTCTATTTTTTATTATCTTACCGTTTTAGTTGCGGTGTGAAAGACAAAATATCAGTTTTTTACTATAAATGATTTTAACATTTAGGATAATGAATTGCAACCACCAGAAGGTAGCAACAAAACCCTGGAAAATTTCCGATTTGAAACCGCGTGCAATAAACTGGCAAGTGAAGCTGTGCGAAAAGGAAGTGCTGACAATGTTACTGTGTTGCTTGTTTCCATACACAAAGTATAGTGTGAAAAAATCACAAAAAAATATTTCGCAGCACTGCAGAGGTTGGGGAGTTAAAATGACCTGATTGTGTAGAATTTGGTCAGATCATTTGTTTTTTATGCTCTGTGTAAAAATTACAATCCGATGACATCTGTGTTTTCTATTACTTGGTTTGTTTTATCAGTTTGAAAAATAATTTGCAAAAAATACAAGTTTTTGTCAAATTTATCTTTTGTTACAGTGTCGGTGTAAAAAAATCAAAAAAGGTTTTGAACTTTTTCATATTTTTTAATTAGTTTCTAGAAATCTGGTAAATCAATAAACAGCATTAAAAAATAACACAGTAGTCTCTCCCGTTTAAGTTTTTTACCCCTTATAAAAGTTGTTTTCTGTTTCTGTGCCTTTTATCCTGAGCTGTTTTATGTTGTTCCATTTCTGTATTGTGTAATTCAATTCCCAAGCTACCTGACCAAAATTTAACCAAGGAATTTTCAGCAAAATATTCGCTACAACACGTTTACACCTATTTCCCCTTTTATTCAGCAGTTTTCACCTTATCTGCACTGTGCAGAAATAAAATATCAAGTTTGGTTTCAAACTAAAGACTAACATGTGATTTTTTCTTGAATATTTTTTACATGGTTTCAAACGGAAGACTAACTTGTGACTTTTTTTCTTGAGTATTTTTAACACAATTTTTTGTTCCGTGGATATCCATTAAAAATACATTCGTAATTAGCAAATACCTACAGTTATAAAAATCTGGTTTTATGGTGGTTTATAAACACTAAATCAAATTACATCAATTTCAAATTCTTCATTTTGCCTACAATTTTTTTGTATTAACTTTGCTCATATTTTCTGTATGAAGTTTAAACGCATTAGTAAATTGCACCTTAAAACTAAATTAACATAAAAATGTAACTATAAAGTTATTGCCTCTCAAGAACTATCAAGTTACTTCAAGCCTTGAAAAAACTGTCTACATTAAAATGCATTTTCAGGTAAGTGGTTAAGTTATTACTTAGTTTAACCGGATTTTGTTGTGTGTAAAGTGTAACTATCCTTGCCTACCCTATGTTTATAATGACTTGGTGCCTGTAGTAGCAACAATCATTTTTATAGAACGTCAAAACCATTTACTTCTTTGAAATATTGCATTTCAGGTAGTTCTACATACTCATTTACAAGATACTGGAAATTAAACTCAGGTAGCGAAAAGATAAAACATCAGTATTTATGACACCACAAAACAAATTTATTCTTAGTTAAATTTTACTGAATTTGTCTTATTAATATCAATATGAAACTTCTTTCCTTTAGCAGGATCTTCAACAAAACCAAGACCCTTTGTTCTATTATTTTCATTACGTTTCTGCAAATTAAATTCAAGTGCGTTCTGAAACTGCCCCTCCAATTTAGTGGCCAGTTTTCTAGATTCAGTTTGGTCCATTGCAGCGTTTGCAAATGTTGTTTTTCCTGACCACAAACCAGTTTTTTTGCCCACTGCTTTTTTACCGCCCATAAGACGCAAGAACTTCTCTTGTCTGTTGTTGTCATTAAATCTGGCGGTAGACCACTGTCCTAACTTGGTTTCTTGCTGAAAAATAAAGTCTCAATATTAATTGCATGATACACTCACAACCAATGTTAAATATTAATACATTACCTGCTTATCAGAAGTTATTAAACCATCTGAAGAATTATCTTTTGTTTTACCACATTCTTTATTCACATCATGAGAAGTAACTTTTTCTTTTTCCATATTCTCTCCAGCAGAATCTAATTCTTTGTTCGTATTTTTGAAATTTCCCTTTTTCTTTTTTTTCAGTTTCCTTTTTGTAGACTCTGTCGGTTCCTTTTGAATTTCCTGATTCAACTGATCTTCTTCACATTTTAAAACGGGTTTACCATTGTCAGTTGGTTCAGAATGTGTTAAAATTTCACCATTTAAAGATTTCTTTTCTTTACTTTTTTTCTTTTTCTTTTTAGATCCAATTGTCTCATTTTGACCATTTTCTATTTTATCTAAAACATCTAAGTGTTCTCCCTTTTTTCTCTTTTTCTTTTTCACCTTATTTTCACAATTTGACATAGTTTGATTATCCATTACATTTTCTTCTTTTTCAACTACATTTGCATTCAATATATCCCCCTTTTCTTTCTTTTTAGATTTCTTTTTACTTTTAACAGGTTTTTCACCTACAGAAACACTTTCATCGTCTGCTGTAATAACTGCACCAGAATTTTCCTCAACAAGTTGAGAATTACTCATTTCTTTAAGTTTTTTCTTTTTCCGCTTCTTTTTCTCCTTTTTGTAAACTTGATTCGCAGCTTCAGAAGTAACATCCAATATCCCGTCCCCCAACACATCTTCCTTAATGGTTTTATCATCATTTTTACATTTTTTCAGTTTTGCATCCAATATTTGATCTTCAGAACTTGTTTTCTTCTTCTTCTCTCCATTCTCAACACTTTCTTTTTTCTTCTTCCTTTTAATCCCATCTTCCACAGCTGCATCGGAGTCCTCATGTTTTCTCTTCTTCTTTTTCATTTTTTTCACTTCATTAACCATTTTGGTTCATAAATTCTACAAAACCTTATATTTTCCTAAAATGGATAAATGCCTTAATTTGTAAACATAACATACTGTCATGAAAAAGCACTGGAACTGGCTCAACCAATTGTTGTTTAACAAGCCATACTGGCCGACCCCTTAATTTTTTACCACATGCAAGTAAAAATAACTTCAACTCATAAAAAAAATGATGATTTAACTGAATAACAGTATAATTAAAGATTGCACCCAAAAATCATAGATATGTGTTTGATAATGCAATAAAAATAATGTTTACACTGTTTACAGTAGGCCTACCAAGTGTAGTACTGTACAGTAGTAACAGTACTGTACGGTAAAATGTATAAGTCGCTCCATTAGTTCCACAGAAACCCATCTATGTGGACTCTAGTAAAAAGAGGTGCGACTTCCAAATATCCTTGAATTTTATAAATGTTTCACAAGTTACATTAATTTCAAGTGCCCTGTGACTTTATCAACAAGACTCTCTATTCCTGGACCTACACCCAATACAGTTCGAGAACCCGGAGCAATTTGAGTTCGACCTGCATCTTGTATCACAGTTGCAGTTAACCCAATAGATGCAGCATGCTGATGCAATGCCAACAGTTCAGTTTCATCTTGACACTTTAGAACAACTTTAGGTTGTCCGCAATATTCCCAGCTTTTTAAAGTCGACTTTTTATGCTTGTTAAGCTGCTTATATGCCCCAACAGCAGCATGGGAGCACTGCGCTGCAATTTTCCCTTTTCCCATCTTTAAATCCTGCCTCACGACGATAACCATCTTATATGATCCTCCTGCATCTTCATCTCCATTATCATCACTCTCCCACTCTTCCTCATCCGATGATGCTGCATCAGGGTCTTCCTCTTCTTCCTCATTTTTTGATGTGTCTTTAAACCCTCGTAAAAACCACCCACAAGCAACCCCACAAACTACACTCACTAACAAGCCAGCTATGTTTAAATTAGTTCCACCAACACTTACATTAGCCATACCGTATTCCCCTAATATAACTAAAAATGTATCAAAAATTATAATATTGAATTAACTAACACATATATATATACTAGAAAAGAATGTGTTATCTACTGAACAAAGTATTGTTTATACACAGTTTTACATGTCAACGCAAATTGCAGTTATACAACAACACTTAGATATAATCTTGAATTATGAGAATTTAGTGTTATTACAGTTAAATTTGCAATTAGATAATACCTACTTTTGTTTACACCACTTCGGACAGATACAGCATGTCTAAATAAAACAAACGTAAATCCAATTCATTATAAATCCAACCCACTACCAAATTCCGGCAACTTCGCTCAAAGAATCAGCGTAACCACTTTAAAACTGAATATATCACAAATTTATAAAAATAAAATATGGAATTACAGTATTTCACATTGATTTTAATAAACACAAGATATAGGTATATATATCTTTGTTTGTTTTTTTTCGTTCTCAACCACGTTTCGGGCAACAAAATATTGGCTCCCACTGCCGCATATAGGTTTTGACTCCTGCCAACATAATGGCCAATTATTTACACTGACCATTTCGCTGCTCCTTTTACAAAAGTTTCAAGTGTCCAGTGATTTTGTTAACGTCGTCCACATTTGCAGGACCTATACCTAAGACAGTAGTTGTACCACAAACTAGCTGCGTTCTCCCACCATCTTTTATTATTACACAGTTCACTCCTAATTGTTTTGAGCGTTTATATAATTCCAGTAATTCGTTTTCATCCCGACATTTCACGACTACCTTCGGCTGGCCACCGAGCTTCCAATTTCGGAGTAATTTCTTATCAATTTTTGCAAGCTGAGTATATGCGCTAATTGCGGCGTGTGAACTTTGTACAGCTATTTTACCGACTCCCATTTTAAGGTCATGGCGAACAACAATAACAAGCTTGGTTTCGCTATGCAACAACATTCGGGTCAGGAAACCCATAGGAAAGGAGTTTTTATTGGTATTCAAGTTACCTATAAGGTAGATTGGTGTTTTCCTGTCATCAAACTCTACGGGACTCTATAAACACTTTATGTTTTAAACAAAAAAGCTTTGTACGTAAGCACGAGAAATATAGAATATAGTATTTGAAACCTAAGCATGAGCATGACCCACGTGCATGACTTAAAAAGATACAATGCTCAATGCACGTTGGCTCAGTGCACACTAGTTCTCTCGAACGTTGTTTTTCTTTCTCTCTTTCATTTTTACCTTTGTACTTTGTTGGGCACGTACTGCGACCAAATAGATTTAAAAAGTTTCATCTCTTTGCTGCGACTATAGTCGCTATTGTTCTAATCTATGAATGAGAAAATTCACTCAATATAAAACCGTGAGTCTATTTATATATGTGTGTGTTAAATGCACAGACATTTAAATCTTACTGGTAAAATTAGAATAGGCAAAATAGAAATTCAATATAAAAGCGTTTGATTCATGCTTGCATCTTTGCGGTAGCGTTTTTCAACCATCCCCTGTCACAAATTTAGAATATAAGCAAAGAGAAAGAAAGATTAAGCAAACTTTTAATCTCTTTGATTTAAGTATGATGTCTGCATCGGGATATTTATTGGGTAAGATGGGACACCCTTAGCACATAATAATATCCAAGCAGAGTATGCTAAACAATGAACAACCGTGCTATAACGAAAACGACTCTCGTATTCTGGGCCACGCGAGGATAAAGTAAGTTACATGCATTCATTCAGATTATACACAGCAGGAATAATTTAGACCAATTTATTTTATCCATCAAACACCCTGTCGGTCTTCTCATGAAATATGTTAATCGTTTCAAACTAAAAAGTAATGCCAAATCGGGCCCCAGTTAAAGTAAAGATTAAAGAGTTATAAAATTGTAATGCATGACTATAAGTTTAATAGCGTCCATTTTGCTAAACTGGCATTTGTATTGTTTTCGGTGGGTTACGTTAGACAACCTCTGCTCAAACAACACGCAGTTCTGCTTAAGGAAATATTTTGTCTGCGATTTAAAGTTTCTTGGTAAGACCCATTGTGAGGATATGGCTTTTTACCAGCACGTATAGGCTAGATCTACTCATAATCGTTTCTCCCGTGCCGCTGCACAGTGGTTTAGCGTCTTAGCGCGTCTGCCCTTGGTCTATATTCACTATTAACGGGAATAGTTTTAAATTATACCCTAATATAATAGGTGGAAAAAATCTCAAACTGCTCGACACAATTCAATCGTTTATACAGCTACACGGAAAGTTAAATGAATGAATAAATGAATGTAACTTACTTAATCCTCGCGTGGCCGGGAAACGACACTAACCAGCTTACGAGTTACCATGTGTGTTACCTTGTGGGTGATTATTTTTTGGAGATGTGTATGGCTGATAATTCGAACAACCAATTGTTGACCACTGGGTTGGGGCAATTTCCTTTTAGTGCCTTGCCTAAAGACACATACGCCAACAATGGTTGCAGCGACGAGCCTTGAACCCATATAGTGAATGGGTTCAAGGCTCGTTGCTGCAACCATTGTGGACGTATCTGGGTTAGACGCAGGTGCGCAAACCACTTTACCACGGCGCCGGAAAAGTTCCTTTTAAGATAACCGAACCAGAATTCACAAACTTATTTTAAACTATGGTTTATTTTTGTCTGTTTCCAATATTAAGACCACACACAGTCTGTCGATCTTTGGATTCGGTGTGAGATCTACGATGACTCGTTAAGGAGATCTGTAAGTATTGATGAAACACGTTTATACACTATACAGGTTTTGGGAGTCAACTCAATAAAGATGAAAACAACAAATGCCTACCATTCATGAGTGCGTCTTCCTCTTCGATAGAGCTGCTTCTGTAAAGGTAAAAAATATATTTTAACATTATAGCACATTGTTAAAATTTAAAAGTAGCATCTAGGCGCATCGCTACACTTTAAGCAGGGTTTGCAATAGTTCAAATAATATGCTAAATAATCTAAACTTACATGGGTTCTTGATTCCATCGGCGACGTCTTCTTCCAGTTATAAGCCAAATGCTTGGAGGCTCAGGTGTTGGTTGCGGCCAAGTAGCAGAGCCCGATTGAATAAGGCACAACGCAAGCAGCAAGATAAGTTGTTTGTTCATGTTGATTTGATCTGTAAACTAAATGAAAAGTCGTAAAGTTACAACATAATAAAGGATCAATACGCCACAAAATTAAAACGAAACTCCCTTTTTCGTTTTTCGAACTGTTGGTTTCAAAGTTTTTGGAAATTGTATCCAGAAACATATGTTAATTGTATAGTACACTGTTTCGTGAACCACAGTCTGCCAACTAATTGGCAGCAATAAGCTCTTGGTGTTTTATAGAGATTTTAATTCGACGTTTAAACTATTTTTACTTCCTCTTTATATTAATTGCTTTGTTTTGGTGGTTTCTTTTTTGCACAATCTTTTTAAAATACATGCGGCTTGTCGGTTTAAACAGTGAGGTTTTTATATTTTTGGCCTATAAGCGTCCTTTACCATTCTATAACAGCCTGGTATAGAATGAAGGGCCACATATTTTCAAACAAATCCAAATAAACCCCCACCATGCAAATTGTTCGTAATGTAACTCAGAAACATCTTTAGGTCCATATAGTCCGTTTAATTTTCTAGAAGAGTTAGAAGAACGTAAAAAGTGTAATACACCAAGCATTATGTGATTCCGTTTTGCATTTTCGCGCTTTTAATCGTCCCTTGTTCTCACAAATTTAAAATTTACTTATGAAATCTGCATGAGGATACTTTAATCTAAAAAAATGAAATGAATTCTGAGATAGTTTCACAATTAAAGAAAAAGTTAAAAAGACTTTTAATGCCCATAAATGACAAAGAACATCCATTTTGCTAATTCGGCATTTCTATTGCTTTCAGATGCAAACATTATCCATACAAAGCATATGTAACACTTGATAGGAACTATTCTCTTTTGAACTGTTAAGTTTCTTGGTAAGACCAATTGTGTGCGGATTATCACGCGTGCTCCTAACTCTAAGCTATACACATGCTGTCGGCTGTGAATGCACAAACACTTAATATTAACTTTTGATATTTGAGGATGTTTTGGGTTACTTTGTGCGTTAAGTATTTAAATATCAATTATTCTTACCAAGTTGACACGTAGGGCCTACACCTTTCTATATTGAGGTAGACGATCTTGGAACCTATTGATAGCAGGACCCGACATGTAAGATTTCGACACCTGCGAAACTGGTGTTGATATTAAAGACAAGGTTGAATTTTATTTGTATTGTGTTGCGCCACCTAATTCAACATACTCTGTTCCCCCATTATTATATTTCAAGTATTGTAGTCGTCCGTATTGATAGTACAATCTTTGGAAAACATCTTCTTTTGATATGTATACCTTTTATTTATATTCACCCTATCGATATCCGATCACTTATGAAAAGTGTATTTTAGAGCCATTGTGATTTACCTTTTACTGTATGCTTATACACAATGAAAGCTAGAGTGGTCTTCACGAATACTTTACTTTCTCAAGTGTTTGGGCTCTGTACCTTTGTTCACTAGAATGGGACAACTGCGGCGGGTACCATTATAAACTACCAATAAAAGTAACGCCATTCAAATTGACTTCACCTCAACGAAGTGTTGCTCTTCACGAACGAACCATTTCTACAAGCTATTTATTTGTAGTTAAATACAGTACATACACTCACATATACACATTGTTTTGTTCAGACATCTTGCACCAGCCTTTCTCTGTCTGATTTCACCCTTTTTTCCTGCACATTTCGGCACTTTTTCTTTTGTGTGTTTGTTTCATTACTTTTTCTTTCGTGTGTTTGTTTTGTTGCTGGGCACTTGCTAGTTTTACAGCATTGGGGTTTTTTAAATTCAGTGAATATGATTATGGTTATGCAAACCATAAACAGTGTGATTACGGATATGAGACAAACCCAAATAGCGTAGCGTAAAGTGGTTATTTGTTTTGCGACACTATTTTCGTTTTCCATTGTTTGCTTTTCTACAATTTGTTGTTTGTTATTGAACACATCGTTTTGCTCTCCAGTTTGTAGAATGTATTTGCTCACGTATGTACCTAAACAGAAGGAAATGTTTGTTTTAACGTATTGCACAAAGCAGTGGTTTATATACGCAGTTATGCAAACTGGGACTTCAGCACTTATAGGTTTACAAGCTATATTCTAATATAAAACAACCGCTTTCGTTTCTAATTGAACTTCACCTGGACACAGGACACTACATGACCGTTGTTTGTTGGGTTCGTCACATAGATCACTGCAACTAACACAACGTTGTACAGTGAAGTCGTAATATTCGTTGTAGTCACAATTCAACTGTTCATTTCTGATCCTCAAGATCACATTTAGAACTTGATTGTCGGTTTCATCACTTACAGAGATCACAGCCGAGTTTGAGCAATAGATGAGAGTTACGAAAACCAATAACAAAATTCTCAATTGTGTTATTGACACCATTTTTAAATAGGTCGGACGTAACTTACTTTCAATTTATTAAATATTAACTGCAGTTTCGAAAACAGAAATGGTAAGTTTATACAAATATTACCATAAACTCTGCTTTGATAAATTATACATTTCATGATGTTTTGCTGAAAGTTACCTCGCCTAAAGTTACTCATTTCTAAACGCTTGGTGTTGCGACGAACAATACCTAGCACAAACACGACGTTTTGTTTGAATATCGAGTAACTCAATACCTCATATTAGTTGAACAAACACACTGTTCTTTATTGGTTGGAACATGAATTCCTCTCTAATTTACATACAAGTTTTGTAAAGCCCACTTTAACTTGTAAACTTTACAGAAAAGCGGTACCTTTTCTGGGTACACACTTCTTCGACATAAGGACACGCCCGACCTAACATACAATGAACCTTGTTACCCTGGTACTAACAGAAATACCGACATAAGTAATGCTTGGGACTTCGCTCAGAGCCAACCAATATTTCAATCTCTCTACAAACATACTATAAATAGTCCCTATATAACCACTGTTTATATATAGTAGGGTAGGGTAAAAATGGCTACCTTTTCGGTCTATTTTCTCGTCTCCTTCGATAGTAGCCTAAGCAAACAACGTTCTAACAATTATAAAACCGTATTCCCCAGACTCCCATAGACCGTTGTTAATTGTTTAAAACACGATCAGGATATTCTGTTCTATGTGCTATAGGTGTCCACTCTTCACCCACCCTAACTGGTGTATAACGAACAAAGACTAAGCAAAGCACTTCTCTTCTCCAGTGAAGTGCACCCATCCTTGACACAAACAGTTTTGTTATATACCGTAACAAACAATGGTTAAAAAATCCCCTAGATTCTTACTAAACTTCTGCGATCGTTTTCGTTTTTTTCATTCTTCAGTGGTTTCTACCACGAAAGCTATAGCAGGCCATTTGTGCCTTAATATGAGTACTGTTATAATACTGTGGAATCAGATGGGATACTATTAGCATTTAAATCTCACATTTCCTAATCGTGTTTATAAAACTTAACATTGCCCTTTTAAAATCACGAAGCTACAATTACATAATTTGGTAAATGTTACTTGTTTACGAGCAAATGGGAATGGAAAGAGAATGAATTAAATACGGTATCTATATATTTTACAATATAAATGAATTCGGCCTGTTACTTTAAATAAACAGAACAATGATTTGTATTGATTCTCCCCAAACGTTGACCTTACATATTTCCTAGATACCTATATAGACAATACACAGTGATATCGACTGATATTTTCCATTACGTGAACACAAAGCCAGAAACACTGTATGTTTTCTTTACCAAAATCTCATCGTTTGGCAAATACAATGAAATACAATACATGACCTATAATATGGAAACCATATATTTATCAGCAATAACGCAATATACCAGCAATTCAGAATTTCCCTTTCAGCGTCTTACGCAAGAAACGAAAATCAACGCTGAGATATTAAAAATCTGTCACGTCACAGGTGACGTCATATCCGTTCCATGCATGTAGTATTAAGACACATCGTGACTGGCATCTTTTCACTCGTGAGTATAGGCAGGAGTGAATATAGGCAGATTAGAAAGTCAAGAATTAAGATCAAATTCTTCCTTAATAAATATAAAAGTAAATTTTTGATTTTAATTTGTAAATGAAAAAGAATCAATTAGCGAGTGGTAAAGTTTCAAGTTTAATTTGAATATGTGGACGATTTTGGAGAAGTTTACTGAACAGGTTTGTCACCAAACTTCCATATTTTTAGTTGATTTATTACAACAAGGGAGTCTCGAAATTATTCCCAAAAAAGACCAAATCCAGTTTCCGATAAAAATTCAGCCAAACGTTGAAAAAGTTTGTTGGTTGCTACATATGGCGCTATAACTTGACTATGCCGGACATTTGATCTGTTTCAAGTTAACTGTTAATCTGATTAAAGTATATTATAGTAGAATGAGAGATATGTTGTTCTCCAAGATAAAAGATGTTTTCTCTTCATTTCTTTCTTCATTTGGTATTAAACAAAGAATTACATAAGGCCGTAGCCTCGTGACTCTAAAACAGCGTTGTAAAATATTTAAAACAAGGTCAAGAAATCTAGGATTTAGGTGCTAACAGTATCCTACCTTATTCCATGATACTATATACTTTCCAAAGTTGCGAATCGTAGATATCTTTATTTGGAGTTGTTTATAGGTGACGAAGTACAGCACTGTATTTGGACAACTATGGTATCTCATTGTGTTCGTGTTTCGACTCATTGTGGTTGTTACTTTAGGTTCAGCTGGTAAGATTTTATTCTAATAACTCTGTTGTAGGAGAAAAACCTGGTGTTCGACTTATAACGGCCCAAATGCCTTTGTACAGAAGGGTGGGGGAAGATGGGACAGTTTTTAACTCTATTTTCTCGTCTCATTTGGTAGTAAAAAAGGAGCATTCAAAGAATTATAAAAGTGTATCTTCGCGACTTCCATAGAACGACCAGGATATTTAAGGAATATGTGCTAAAGGTGTCTGTGCTAAAGGGTCTTCCCCCACCCTACTATATGAATATTGCTGACAATTTCTGTGTATAAAAAAGCGTTTACAGTATTGTACATGTTTTTTATACCATAAAAGAACATACCAGTTTAACTATAAGCATGTGACTAGGCTTTTTTACGCTACATAGGCAGCCAATACAAAATTAGTTTGAATTACGCCTTTAATCTGTAACTTCTATTTAAACATTGGACCGATCGATTAAAAAGAGATCGTTTTATCTCGCTCGCGTTTTACTTGCGGCGCATTTTGCTTGCTTACATCACGCCACGGCTGGCACGTTTTTCTGTAACGTTATTGTAAGCTGTACAGTGTCTGTACTATACTTTATTCAGTTTAATTTAGTGTAATTGAAATTAAGGACAACTGATCTAGTGTATTTGCGTGTTATAGTCACAAAGAGCATAGTGAAACAACGTTTTAAGGCCTTTTTTCTACGCAGTAGTTTTAATCACTTTGCTTATGTTTAGTGTATGGAGATGAGCAGTCCAACTTTAAATGCAGTACAACTTCAGGCGGTTGCCCAAACGCCTGTTTTGATGCCTTTACTCGAGTTTCTCATTTACGTTTCTGGTCGTTTCAGGTAAAATGGGTTGCCACTAAAACAGTAAAGAATCAACGTGTCATATATTTACACTCTTATAAAACCGCATTGGCTAAAATGTCATATAGGCACTTATATGGTACTTCTTACCAAAAGTATGGAGCGTACTTTTCGCAGTTAACTTTAACGTGAACTTTTCTGGTATACGCAGCTATTGGCTTTGTCCGCACCGGTTGCCGTTTTCCATTTCTACACCACGTACATGAGTGGACAAATCGAGAAACTACGGGTTGCTGAAAAGGAAATGGAAGAAAACAATGTGAGCTACTGAAAAATATATAAAGTTGATTAATCTGTCTTCTTATAGCATACCGTGACACAATATTTATAGCGCCCCTGCCATTTCGTTATTAAAACGCAATTGCTTTCAGTCTAAAAAAAGAAAACGATATATTAATTTTTAATATAATAAGTTATACCTTATAAACTCATTTCAACCGTTAGCCTGAAACCGACCCTGTGAAAAACCAACGGGAGATGATAAAGCGAACTAAAATAGTCGGGAAAGTGAAGACAAGGCAAGTTTACAGCAAAGGGGTTCTCCAAAAGGTACATACTTCTATGTAGACTTGTGTTCATTTATTCGAGTGATACATTACCGTAATTACTGTTTGGTTTACTCTATGTGAATATTAGGATTTCTGTATACGACTCTACACTATACCGATCAGTACCAAACTCTAACCATTATAGTACGAATAACATTTTAACCTGTATTCTATTTCTGCCAGGTGTATTGTAAGTCTGACAGATATCTTCCAGTCAATTCTTTGTTTTTTATTCTTAAAATATTCATGTTTCGACTGGGCAGTTTTATATAATACAGACATATAGCGGAGTAGGGAAAAATGGGACACAATTTCATTCTATTTTCTCGTCCAATTTGACAGTAAACAAAGAACATTCAACATATTAGCAAAGCGTTTCCTCATAACTGCCATAAACCGTTGTTAATTATTTAAAACACAATCAGGTTACTTGAACATTGTGTGCTAAAGGTGTTCCGTCTCCCCCCACCCTATACTGTATACAAATTATTTTAACCTGTCTAGGTTCCATTCTACCTAAAACAAAAATAAATGCCATCACACTGTTTTACAGGTTCCAATCACAAAATCAATCCACGTTGCATACTATGTCACTACGATTCTGAAGTGCGTAACGGAAGCTGTCTTCCTCTATTTGGGATTTACGCTGTATTACAATAAGGTATGTAAATACCACCCCTATCACGTAACATATAGTAGGATAGGGGAAGATGGGACACCTTTTCATTCGACTTTCTCGTACATTTTGGTAGTAAACAAAGAACATTCAAGGAATTATAAAACCTTGTCCTCGCGACTTTCACAGCCCGTTGTTAATTGTTTAAAACACGACCAGGGTATTTATATGTTTTGTGCTAAAGGTGTCCCATGTTCCCCCACCCCACTATATATATATATATAGCGTTTGTGTTAAAGGTATAATTGTTTATTCAATAACGTTGATAGCGCTATATATATGGTAGGGTGGGGGAAGATGGAAACCTTTAACACATAATATCCAAATATTCTGGTCGTGTTTTAAACAAATAACAACGGTCTATGGAAGTTGTGAAGATACGGTCATATATGATTCTTTAAATATTCTTTGTTTACTACCAAATTGGGGCACCCCCCCCCTCCGTACTATACAGCATAGTATTTAAAAGTTTTGTTCCTAAACCGAAGAATATGGATTCAATACGTGGTGTGATGTGTGTATAAATTAGGCAAAACATATAATAGATAAATGGCATTGAATCATACATACGTTGTTCAACAACTACGTTTTTACTTAGGCGACATATTTTTCAGGACCACACCTGTTTTCCTAACTGTGCTCCTGTATCACCGGTAGCTTTTATTTGGATGGAATTTCCGTCATTCTTTCGCTGCGACAGGTCCACTAACTCAGTTGCGCTAGCTTGTGCACAACACTTTATTGGTTATCGACCAGGGGAAGGTGGTTCTGTTCCTTGCTGGACGTCAAGGGCATGGGTAAGTTAATAATAATAATAAAAACTTCATTTGTCTCTTCGATTACGGTAGCGAAGATTTAGAAACGAAAAGAAAGGATGTAGCGACAAAACAACAGTTGATAAAACCTGCTTTAAGTTTAAAACGTTTACATTTAGTTGGTAGGAATAAGCGTCGTTGCTACACCGTATAATAAGCGTCGTTGCTACACCGTATAATAAGCGTGGTTGCTGCAACGTATTCCGTAAAAATAATTTTTGAAAAAAGATTTTAACTTTACCACGCGTCCCACTTTCCCCACTCTACTATTCTCTTAAAGATTTAAACAGTATATTTTTTTGCAACATATTCCTTAATCTTCGTAAATTATATTTTAAACAGGAAAAGACTTTATTTCTGCGATATATGAATATCTTAAGTGCCATTTGCTTTCTACTTGCTGCACTAGAGTTGATATGGGTACCTGTTAGGGCAGTTTGGACCAACGTTTCTGAATCTAAAAGGTATAAACGACACAATGCATTATAAACGTATGATTGTAGACCCGTATACACAACATGTTGAGTTTTGTTCTAACATATTTTCTAATATGTCACATCCAATTTAAAACCAAACTAACCGCATAATATTTAATTGTACACTTGTTGTATATAGTTGATCACTAAAATACAAGTCTTAACAATGCATGTCATGGGCATGACCAAGTCAAAAAAAAGTAATTCGTAAAAAGCATGTCATTGGTATGATAATGCCCACAAATTAGAATGGGACATGAAGCCATTTTTACATTTAGTGTGCATGTGGTAACTGAGCGGGATCTGCAATTCCAAATTTTCCGTTTAAAACGATACCGTTTTCGAACTATCGTTATTTATGTTCACCATGACGTCACCTTTGCTTCTAGGAAAGTCTGCGAGTTTCTTTTACATTACACATAAAACAAACATAAAAATACGTGGTTTTCCTGGTCTACTTTTAAAATGGATCAGTACATGCAATCGTTTAGTACATGCAATCCCTGGACTAGTACATGCTATCTTTTTAGTACATGCAATCCCTGGACTAGTACATGCAATCTTTTAGTACATGCAATTCCTGGACTAGTACATGCAATCTTTTGTTTTAGAAGGTACATTGATAGCCGATTTGCTGCCAGACGACCCGCTAACATGCAATTTGTTGACACTCACCAGTATCCTGAAAAAATGCGTCACGACATGGAACTAACGATGTCGCCGCAATCAACTTATATGGCACGAAATGGAATTGGTATGTTGTATGTATAGTAGGGTGGGGGAGATGGGACACCTTTTTGTTCTATTTTCTCCTCCCGCTTGGTAGTAAACAAAGAACAATCAGAGAATTATATAAACGTATCCTTACGACTCCCATACTCGTGTCTATGAAAATCGTGAGAATACAGTTTCATAATTCTTTAAATGTTCTTTGTTTATACCACCAAATGGGACGAAAAAATAGAATAAAAGGGGTGTCTCATCTTCCCCATCCTACTATAAGCTCAGCAGTGTTTTGTCATTCAAAGAGTTTTCTTGAACTGTGTTTAAAATATTAACCATACACCTTCAACTAAAACGTGCAAGCATTGCACATGTTGTAAACACTAATCCCACGACCCTGCATATCCGTGACATTAAACACGATTGATTGTAACAAACAAAACTTCCTTTTAGGAGAGCCAGTTGGTAGCAGTTCCAAAACCGTGCTGCCGTATCCAATAGAAGAACACAGAGCCTAAGATGACACTTCGGTTGGAACTGTACAGTCATAAAGATACCGTATTTCTAAACACGTGAAAAATCACTGCCAAGGTTTGAGCTGCCTTGACTTTTACCATTAGCGTTAAACGCTGGGCTTACTAAACGGTTTTACCTGCGAAAGTGTACATATAGTATTGTATTTACTTGCGAAAATTTGCATGTGGTAATATATTTCTTTAAAGTGTTGTCAATTAATTAAGGTACGATAGTACTAATTCGTGGTATCACTCAAAAACCGTCATGTATTTTGAATTTGGAAATATTGGGCAATATATGCTTAAGGGTCTCATTTCCCCCCACTTTACTAAATATGCATATAGGAACTTGTATAGACATTATGAATTTGCTGTAAGCTTACAATTAAATTCCAGAATATGTAAAGTACTATAAAGTAAGATACCGTTAGCACCCAAATCCCATATTTCCTGGTCGTGTATTTAACAATTCACAGCGCTGCTTTTGACTCGCGTAAGCTCCGTTACATATTTTTGTAAATACTCTTTGTTTATACTAAATCAAAACAGAAAATGAAAATGTCCCATCTTTCTTCGACCTACTATATCTTTTAAATTTATTATGTTTATGAAAAAAGTGTGGCACATTTTTTAATTTTGGCATTGCATTGTAAAACAAAAAAAAACATGTGCAGTTTTTCAATTTTCTTTACAATTGTGTATTAGTTACCATACTGCCTATATACGTTTAACAAACCGAGTCTTTGTGATTCGCTTCTTACTTTTCTAAGAACACATAATACTGTAAACATGCGCAGTTTATTTGGCGAACGTACAAACGAATGCATTTGTAATATTTTTATCAAGTATTTATTTCTTTTATCGGCAGTATATACTACATAGCATCATACATCCTTGTACAAGTTAACGCAAATTATTAATTGTTGTACACTGTTCTGTAAAAGTTTAAGTTTAAAACACAGTCATTGCGGGTTACTGTATATGCAAATACATTGTTCATTTGGTGTAACACAAACTCTTAAACTGGTCGTACGATTGGGCAATGATTGATAAGAGTCATAGAATTAGATTGAGGGAAAACAGCGTATATTTATTTGTAAATCTAATTTGAAACTGTGTAATGCTGCAAGACAACATAAGGTTTCTTATTCCTTATATGGTACCTACTCGTGTGTCACTCAGGAACTGATCAGTGGTACCAGAGCTGCGAAATCGTGCGCCTCATTTTACTGAGAAAAAAAGACTTTACTCCTATAAGCAGATGTATTGAAAATAACAAAAGAACAGCGTTAGTAATAAAAGGCGCTGAGTTTTGCAATTTATAATCACTTCTCCAAAAGTAATAACGTGAGTAATTGAATTGTACTTTGCATGGCTAGTAGTAATTATGATTTTATTACAGATGAACAAGTCAGCACTTCTACTTTTGCTTCTCATCGGACTTCTCGTCCTCACTGAAACTACTATTGTTTCTAGTTCTGACTGGTCTAACCATCGTCGCCGTCGCAGAGTTTCTCCTAATCAAGCACTGATGTCTGAAATGAACGAATGTAAGTTTCCAGATACCAAACCAGCTGGTTTTACCCATAGAGTAGGGTGTGGGGGGGGGAGGTAGGATACCTTTTCATTCTATTTTCTCGTCGCATTTGGTAGTACACAAAGAACATTCAAAGTATTATAAACTGTATCCTCACGACCTACAAAAACGGTTGTTAATTGTTTTATAAAAAAGATTAGGATATTAAAATAGTATGCGCCATGTTAATAAGCAAATTTAATTTTCAGCCGAAGACATGAATCACGAAGACGGTAGAGGATAACAATGATTATCCTATATCTAACGCTATTGTACGATTTTAATAAATTGAACATCAGCAAAATATATAGGTTGTGTTGTATACCAGTCTCTTCAGTTCATTTCTTTAAAATGGGCAAACTTATGCTCTTATTGTTCAATGCTTTATACTTCTAATGTAGTTATCAAAGGCATATACATCTTTAATGCAATATCTATGGTCTGTATTATGCGTGTAACGTTGCCGCCACCTAGCGGTTGGTTTCTTGCGGCTTCCTAGACAGTGCTGTGACGTCACAGAAAGTGTTTCTTCGATAATAATGCTCACGTGCGCCTTTAGCGGATCGAAAAATATCAGACAACACTAAAAATGCCTCAAACGAAATGTTTCACGTTGATTACCCCTCCTCCCGCTTTTGGTTGATTAGCGCAGCCCTCGCTTACAAAACCCTCGCCTTCCAATGCGTGGCAGTTACACTACGTGGACGGCTGGTTTAGGTTGGTTCTGCAACTATTATGGATTGTATTTCAAGAATTAAGTTAAGTATTAATTCAGTAACAAATTATTGTAGTTTTACCAATTACTACTACTTATTAATACGGTATTTTTTTCTATTTGTATCATTATGAACATATTCTTTAATAGTATTGTCTTTATTATTATAATATTTAAATACTATTATCATTATTAATGTGCCTTGCAGTTGATCTTAATCTTACTTTATTTTTACGTCGATTTCGAGAAACGTGCGACGGTTTATTATTACGTACGGACTGGCGACATAGGTTTACGTCACAATCGCTATACTTTCGCTATACGTCACAATTAGTCATGAACGACATCGCCTCATTTTCGCGTCGCTTTCGGTGATATTGTTACGTCATATTTGCTGTCATCGCTCGTTCACGCCCGCCCTTATGACGTCACGATGCGGTTGTTCTACGCGTGCGTTTCGCTTTTTTCCATGGGGCCCCATGCGCATTCTACGTCGACGCAAGGCACATTACTTATATACTAATTCTATTTGCGCTATGAGCGCGAAGCAAGAAGATCAAAAAAATTGGTAATGTATAAACCACAAATGGCATTCTTACGTACATTAGATCTTTTCTAGAAACATCGATGATGTGACGTCACGAAGTGGTGATGACGCAACAGAAGAGCCCACTTCGTAAGTTAATTGTTTCGTCACAATGTTACTTTTACAAGTAATAGGCGTTTTTAAATGTTGGAAAGTTTTTAGAACTTGGTCAGGTGACGTCACAGAGGATCAAGCGGACCATGGCGCGAAAGAAGATTGAAGGTAATTAATGACGTTATAATATACAAACAGACATTAATGATTACTACCACAGAAAAGTCCCCAAAAAAAGCTGCCAAAGAAAAGCGCAAGGTATTGTATATTATTATTGTTTATTATAGTTACTATACAACATAAAACAATTCGCAAAACTTAGGAAATAATTTTAAATACGTTCAAGTAAAGCAAAATCTAAGAAATTAAAAACATATTATTGTTTAAAATGTTACCGCCTATGACGTTTACACCTATGACGTTTAGTAACTTTTGTTTTCAGATGAAGAACAAAGACGAATACGCCGGTAAATAAGGATAGACGGTTTGAGGTTTGATTATTATAAGTATGAGTTGTGTGTTGTATGTGTGTCTTGTCTGCGTTGCTGTACTTTATTCTACTGGGCCTAATGTTGCCAGCTATTTTTAGTCAGTCACTACTATAGTGCATTTTGCATGTCTACGAAATATATGCAATGAAACTATGGCGAACATCTTGCTGGATCGGATTTTGTTGTTTACACTCTGTTGTGTACTTCGTCTACAAAGATCGAATCCTTCAACGATTCTGTATTGTCCTAATCGCTTGGTGAGAACGCTATGTTGGTACACAAATACTCGAGTAATATCAACACGCAGTATAATATGCGCACAAGTAAAATAAACTTGCATTTCCCGTCTATAATCTTACAAATAATGCTGTAAAATAAAACTTTCCACCACAATAAATATACAACCATAAATTCATATTTAAACGTCATGTAGCGTGATTGGGACGATGGCCACGTCACAATTACGCTACGACGTCGATACGATGGGTCAGAGCATTGTCATGACCCCGCGTTCGGTGCGGATATGTCACTTTTGATTGAGTTACATCACGGTCAGGTTGTTGCGTGGACGTCGCCGCTAGTGATGCTACGCTATAGGTATTTAGGTCAATGCCAATGCGGTTCGTAACAACCGGCCATAGTTTTGTAACGGTCAATGCGGTACGTAACATCCGGACGATATTATATTGTGTGGAGATACGACGAGAGTATCGCGGTACCAATATGGCGACTTACCTTTTGATTAAGACAGGCGGAACTGTTGTTGGCTTCGACTTCTTGGGGTCGGACATTCAATATGGTGTACACTGCAGATGATTATCTTTCAGGATTTGAACCATATTTTCTTTGTCAATATTTCTAAGATTATGTCCGCGTTAAATACTTTTAGACCATGTCCTTTTTCTGATATGACTGAGCTGTTGTGTTTATTGCATGTTTGGCACATGTATGTCGCTGCACTCGTTCTACTATTTTTGTCTTTATTTTGGTGTACTTCTTGTTGTGCTGCGCATTGTACTATTTTTGTCTATATGGGGTTTCTTTAACCTGCGTGGACAGTAACATCCCGCAAGGGTTTCTCACCAGAGTAGAAACCCACTACCATTGGCTGGGGGCTTGTCGTGCCGTAGTGGCTTTCCACCAACGCCAGCCACATAAACTATGAAGGTATTTTAATCCTGTTTTTATTTTACAGAAGACATTTTATTTAAAGTGGCGATTGACAAATTCTTAAATCCAATATCGTATTTGTTAACACTATATTTTGATTGAAAGTAAAACGTGATTTCAAGTTTATTCAAGTGCAACTATCCAAGTTTATTATAGGCCAGTTTAGTTAATTTAACGCTTACAGTTTAACGCTTGTTCAAGAAATTTAATAATTTAGTTAATTTAAAACGTTTAAACAAACGGTTTGTTAGAAATAGATTTATTTTTGGAAAGGGTTATTTTAAAGGTTATTTTTCCATAACTTTAAAACAACCTAAAAAAACGAAGAAAAACGACATAAAACGCCTTGGATTCTTTTGATTACAATAGTAAACGGAAACGACTCGCGAAAGAGGGAGAGAGTGTATCACCTCTCTCCTTTACCGACATTGGAGATGCAGTATTGCCTCGTATAGTACTCTGTTCTAAATAAAGTAAAGGAGTTCATTTTAATGCCGTCGACTACGTGTTATTACGCATTTGCTATGTGGTACGTAAAGCTGCTCCATACGTAGTGGTTCCCGGAAAATATACACACGACTTCCTATACAGTTCATGGCTGCTTATTTGCTCGTCCTCCTATTAGAGGTATGCATATACGAGTAACTGCTTATATTGCACTGGGAAGTTTTTATTTCCAAAGCATCTATGTTGTGTTTGATATGCTGTTAAACTTGAACTGCAAGACCGTGGATCTTCTGTGAAAGCCAAGACATATCGTAGCTGGTTATAATAGTTCATTTTATAGCGGTGGAATTCGAATTTTTACTCCGCCTAACTTTCATTTCTTCAGTATGACTGTATTAACTGAAAGCTATGATGTCACGAATATAAATGCTTCTGGTGACGCCATTGTACCGAAATCGGAGAAAATCCAGTTTATTGTTCCTTTGACAATCGAGGCCATTATCGCGTCATGTAGTTTATGGTTAGTAGTGAGATTGATTTTTTACGGCGTCAGAAAGAATAGATTTAGGCGAAGATACCAAGCCGATGTCAATGGCGGTGTTTTGTACAGCTTCGTTCTTCTTTCTGCTGTTATGCTTTTTGTACGATGCTGCGCTTCTATTTTGACTATTTCACTCCTTCCATATAAACCGACATATGACGAGCAGTGTGACCGTCTGTTTAGATCCGATTATGTTATTCAGGTTGTTACGTTGTGTTCGGTGTTTCTCTCGCTCTGGTTGCGACAGCGGGCTCTATATGCGAACCCACTATTGGCACAATCTCAGAGGAAATTGGTTACAGCGTTGAGTCGTTTCAGTGTTTTACTCATACCGGGCAGCGGTGTTGCTTATATTATATATTTTATGGTCGGTGATCGTAATGCTTTCAGATCATCGTATTCTGGTTGTATGTATATTGGAAATTCAGTCGTACTGGTTTCATCGAGTATTGTTATCACTTCTATCCAATTTACGCTGTTGGTTCTTTTTATTATTCCTCTTCGACGTAATTTGAAAATGGGAGGAAATTTCTCTTCATTTCGGAAAGCTATAATACGGTGTATGAAATTTTTAGAACTTTGTCAGGTGACGTCACAGAGGATCAAGCGGACCATGGCGCAAAAGAAGATTGAAGGTAATTAATGACGTTATAATATACAAATAGACATTAATGATTACTACCACAGAAAAGTCCCCAAATAAAGCTGCCAAAGAAAAGCGCAAGGTATTGTATATTATTATTGCTTATTATAGTTACTATACAACATAAAACAATTTGCAAAACTTAGGAAATAATTTAGGAAATAATTTTAAATACGTTCAAGTAAAGCAAAATCTAAGAAATTAAAAACATATTGTTTAAAATGTTACCGCCTATGACGTTTACACCTATGACGTTTTGTAACTTTTGTTTTCAGATGAAGAACAAAGACGAATACGCCGGTAAATAAGGATAGACGGTTTGAGGTTTGATTATTATAAGTATGAGTTGTGTGTTGTATGTGTGTCTTGTCTGCGTTGCTGTACTTTATTCTACTGGGCCTAATGTTGCCAGCTATTTTTAGTCAGTCACTACTAGAGTGCATTTTGCATGTCTACGAAATATATGCAATGAAACTATGGCGAACATCTTGCTGGATCGGATTTTGTTGTTTACACTCTGTTGTGTACTTCGTCTACAAAGATCGAATCCTTCAACGATTCTGTATTGTCCTAATCGCTTGGTGAGAACGCTATGTTGGTACACAAATACTCGAGTAATATCAACACGCAGTATAATATGCGCACAAGTAAAATAAACTTGCATTTCCCGTCTATAATCTTACAAATAATGCTGTAAAATAAAACTTTCCACCACAATAAATATACAACCATAAATTCATATTTAAACGTCATGTAGCGTGATTGGGACGATGGCCACGTCACAATTACGCTACGACGTCGATACGATGGGTCAGAGCATTGTCATGACCCCGCGTTTGGTGCGGATATGTCACTTTTGATTGAGTTACATCACGGTCAGGTTGTTGCGTGGACGCCGCCGCTAGTGATGCTACGCTATAGGTATTTAGGTCACTGCCAATGCGGTTCGTAACAACCGGCCATAGTTTTGTAACGGTCAATGCGGTGCGTAACATCCGGACGATATTTATATCGTGTGAAGATACGACGAGAGTATCGCGGTACCAATATAGCGACTTACCTTTTGATTAAGACATGCGGAACTGTTGTTGGCTTCGACTTCTTGGGGTCGGACATTCAATATGGTGTACACTGCAGATGATTATCTTTCAGGATTTGAACCATATTTTCTTTGTCAATATTTCTAAGATTATGTCCGCGTTAAATACTTTTAGACCATGTCCTTTTTCTGATATGACTGAGCTGTTGTGTTTATTGCATGTTTGGCACATGTATGTCGCTGCACTCGTTCTACTATTTTTGTCTTTATTTTGGTGTACTTCTTGTTGTGCTGCGCATTGTACTATTTTTGTCTATATGGGGTTTCTTTAACCTGCGTGGACAGTAACATCCCGCAAGGGTTTCTCACCAGAGTAGAAACCCACTACCATTGGCTGGGGGCTTGTCGTGCCGTAGTGGCTTTCCACCAACGCCAGCCACATAAACTATGAAGGTATTTTAATCCTGTTTTTATTTTACAGAAGACATTTTATTTAAAGTGGCGATTTGACAAATTCTTAAATCCAATATCGTATTTGTCAACACTGTATTTTGATTGAAAGTAAAACGTGATTTCAAGTTTATTCAAGTGCAACTATCCAAGTTTATTATAGGCCAGTTTAGTTATTTGTTAGTTTAACGCTTACAGTTTAACGCTTGTTCAAGAAATTTAATAATTTAGTTAATTTAAAACGTTTAAACAAACGGTTTGTTAGAAATAGATTTTTGGAAAGGGTTAAGGTTATTTTTCCATAACTTTAAAACAACCTAAAAAAACGAAGAAAAACGACATAAAACGCCCTGGATTCTTTTGATTACAATAGTAAACGGAAACGACTCGCGAAAGAGGGAGAGAGTGTATCACCTCTTTCCTTTACCGACATTGGAGATGCAGTATTGCCTCGTATAGTACTCTGTTCTAAAAAAAGTAAAGGAGTTCATTTTAATGCCGTCGACTACGTGTTATTACGCATTTGCTATGTGGTACGTAAAGCTGCTCCATACGTAGTGGTTCCCGGAAAATACACACGACTTCCTATACAGTTCATGGCTGCTTATTTACCCGTCCTCGTATGAGAGGTATGCATATACGAGTAACTGCTTATATTGCACTGGGAAGTTTTTATTTCCAAAGCATCTATGTTGTGTTTGATATGCTGTTAAACTTGAACTGCAAGACCGTGGATCTTCTGTGAAAGCCAAGACATATCGTAGCTGGTTATAATAGTTCATTTTATAGCGGTGGAATTCGAATTTTTACTCCGCATAACTTTCATTTCTTCAGTATGACTGTATTAACTGAAAGCTATGATGTCACGAATATAAATGCTTCTGGTGACGTCATTGTACCGAAATCGGAGAAAATCCAGTTTATTGTTCCTTTGACAATCGAGGCCATTATCGCGTCATGTAGTTTATGGTTAGTAGTGAGATTGATTTTTTACGGCGTCAGAAAGAATAGATTTAGGCGAAGATACCAAGCCGATGTCAATGGCGGTGTTTTGTACAGCTTTGTTCTTCTTTCTGCTGTTATGCTTTTTGTACGATGCTGCGCTTCTATTTTGACTATTTCACTCCTTCCATATAAACCGACATATGACGAGCAGTGTGACCGTCTGTTTAGATCCGATTATGTTATTCAGGTTGTTACGTTGTGTTCGGTGTTTCTCTCGCTCTGGTTGCGACAGCGGGCTCTATATGCGAACCCACTATTGGCACAATCTCAGAGGAAATTGGTTACAGCGTTGAGTCGTTTCAGTGTTTTACTCATACCGGGCAGCGGTGTTGCTTATATTATATATTTTATGGTCGGTGATCGTAATGCTTTCAGATCATCGTATTCTGGTTGTATGTATGTTGGAAATTCAGTCGTACTGGTTTCATCGAGTATTGTTATCACTTCTATCCAATTTACGCTGTTGGTTCTTTTTATTATTCCTCTTCGACGTAATTTGAAAATGGGAGGAAATTTCTCTTCATTTCGGAAAGCTATAATACGGTGTATGAACAAGCAGGAATCTGATAAGAGTAGAACTAGCAGCTCTTCACAAACGGTCATAGACACAACAGGGGGAAGTAGTCTACCTGATGCCACAACTCAAATTGAAACAAATCTTTCAATAAGCTTCCCAACAAACTTCAAAATTCTTCGTTTGCTAAAACGGTTGACGATTGTCACTGCAGTTTGCGGTTCTACGGACGTTCTAGCGGTGATACTTGTCAGAATTATTATACAATACTACGAACATTTTCTAAACTTTATATTTTTCATTTATGATGTCAATCTTTTATTTAATGTTATCAGTCTTATCGTATCTTTTAATGACTACAGAAAAATACTATTTCCGTGCGCTGTCACCAAACGCGTCAAAAGAACACGACTAAGAACTGTTGACATTGCAACAACTTAGGTTTTAAACAACCTACAAGTGTTTGGCTCTGTGGTACGGGACGTGTAAATAAACTTTAACGTGTAATCAAATGGTATTACACCCCAAACAACGTGCTACATCATTGCCTGTACGTAAAAAAAACAGGAAGAGAAAAAGGCACGCAGTCTCTACGTTGCAGGACGCTTCCTTCGTGCAACCCTAATTAGTAAAGTGGAATGCGGAGCATACTTTTCAATACCGAACATTTTAAGCGATGACGAAGTTGGCTAGTTTAAGCTTGCAACACAGCACGCGGTTCTGGATTTTTTATCAATGATTTTATAATAAAATGTACCCATTCATTAGAGCCCTGCTCTCTTGTTGTGTGACTTCCTTAGTTTACGAGTCTGATGAGATAGTCGAGTCTGATGAGATAGTCGTAGCAGAAGTGTTGAAACTGATTAGTTAGATAATATACATCGTAATTACATCGCGACCAAGGCTGCAGACATGTCGAGAGGCCCAAGTGCGAACGACTGTGCCACGGCGCCTTTATAAAACGAACTTACTGTCCTTCACATTTCAAACGTAAAGGAATCAATTCTAATTTAGTCGATTAGGTGTTATTACGTATTTGGTATGTGTTACGTGATGTTGCTCCATACGCAGTGGTTCCCGGAAAATGGAGGTCATACTTCCTATATAGTTCAAGATTGTTTATTACGTATTCACCATAGCTTTGATTGCATTAAATGCAGGTGGTCAACCTACTTCCGCGTTTAGATATAAAAAGAAAGAAAAAAAGAAAATGTCACTTTGTTGACTTGTGTTATATTTAATATATTTCGGGACAGACCGGATCTTTTAAAAGAGTCTATAGTTGGACCCTTAATAGAACGGTTATATAACTCTAAAATCCATTCTGCTAGTTTTAACCAAGATATTTATAAACAACGCGATGTTGTACAAAGAGTACAAAATGTCAAGCTCACTTACAAACTGGCTTCAGTTTAGATTACCTATGATGCTGTTATATGTAAGTAACTTGTCGGCATTTACAAATGATTAAATGTTATATATAGCATTGGTCCAGCGGTGTGGCAAAGGTGTTAAGCAAATGGTGGTCTTTCTAGCCTATATAACATATATGATATGAGGCTAGAGGCTGCTTCCATTTCGTCAGTATGTGTGCTTCACATTTAAAGTTACATATGTGGTGCCTTGTAGGTAGGCAAATGAATGTGTGAAAAGGTACACCAGTGTTGCAACGACAGTTGTTCCCCTTCCCCACCCCCACTTGAGGATAAATATGTTACATGGTATTTATCTTATACAGAGTGTGGTGGAATGCGAATAGATTCCGTTCAACGAAACCCAGAACAACACATTTTAAAACTTCTATGATTTTTTACAAAGCTCGTCCACCAAAAATCTGTTCTCTGAAATTTAAATCCCCAATTTCTGAACAGATTATGCTGTTTTGCTGTCGTTGCTATATTATTACAAGTATTTGCATGCAAAGTACGAAGGCATGACACTACCAGATGGTAGGAAATTTTGTCAGCAGACTAAACTATTTGAGTTATTTTCATATTCAATTTACTTTAAACTGATGTGTTGTGTTTATGGCGAATTAAGTTATGACGGGGAATATAGAATTTAACAGAGAAACAAAAGCGAGGTGCATTCTGTACACATCGGCATCTTCGAACAGCAGTCACTTTGGAAAAGCATAATTGTGCTGCACGGAAGAATAAAATATTGGCCACCAAGAATGAATGTTGCTTCGTATTAGATAAGAACCTGGTTGACATATCTTGTTATTGATGGTCAATCATCAGATGTTACAACAACACATACTTTAACTACGACATTCGCCAGCAGCATCAGCTTTAAGTACGATGTTTATATAAAAAGCATTTTCTGTTTAGTATGAAACGATAATAGTATAGTTTCATGGTTGAATGTAATGTAACTTACTTTATCCTCGCGTGGCCGGAAAACGACAGTTGTTATCACACGGGTTTAACACCTCGTGCCAGCTTACGAGTTACCATGTATGTTACTTTGTAGGTGATTATTTTTTTGGATTTTTTCATTTTTTTATGTATGGCTGATAATTTAGACAACCCATTAGTGACCACTGGGTTGGAGCAATTGCCGTTAAGTGTCTTGCCCAAGGACACGCCCACAATGGTAGCAGCGTCGAGCCCTGAACCCATTACCCCTGGGTTACATGCAAGCGCGCTAATGGTTTTACTACGTGCTTGCTTTTTCCAAATCAAATCTGTATGATTTAATTAGGAAGTTTTCTGTTTTTTACATAAAAGAAAAACATTTGTTGTTATATTATACGCATTGCGCGATGTCAGCTTGATATTTTGTTTAAGCATGGTTGCAATACATAAGGTAAACTACGTAGGCTACTACAGGTGAAATTCAATTTATTATGAACAGTGGGCGAACTACTTCCTCCATGAAGCAAAACAAAGGCGGAAGAGTATATATCTACTGATCCGTGTTGCAATTTATAAAGCAGAATATTGTAAGGATAGACTAAGAGTCGTTTAAAAAGTTTTGGCATTTAAAGTAGAAAGATATTTGATCGTTCAATTACTATATTTATAAACAATTTGATTTAAGAGTAACATAGAATGTCAATTTCTTGTTCATGCTGCCTTTGGTTGGTTATACTTGTACTCTTTTTAAGTTTAGGTAAGTTGTTCACTTAAATATTTATAAAATGTTTCGTTAAAACCAATGTTTTATCTTGCAGAATGTTGCAAATCTCAAGAAGAGAAGTGCAAAGGAATTCAGAAAAACTACTATCAAAACGCCTATTATTATTATTACTATAATTATAAATCACTAAGAAAAATCTGTTATTCGACGTTTCACCCCCTTAATAATAACATGACAAATTATGCAGTTTTAATGGTGTTGATGCATTTCTATTGTGGACGGTCGGCTACAACAGAAGGAATGGTTCTCCCAGATGGTAAAAAATTCTCAAAGTGTTTGTTTTTTTTTAATTCGTGTTTTATATTGAAGGCAAACCTATGACGGAAAATGTATATCATCCGAGATGCTTTCTATACATTTCTCCATATTCGAACTGCAGTAACTTGGGAAAACACGATTGTGAAATAAAGAAGAGTAAAGATTGGCCACCAAGAATAAATGTTACTTCACATAACATAAGAATCCGGTTGACATATCTTATAATTGAATGTCAGTCATATGTTACAACAACACATGCTTTAACTACGACAATCGCCAGCACAAGTAAGTCATCTTCGAGTATGATGTTTATATTAAAGTGCATTTTATATTTACGTCTACATTAAACCGTATTGTACCTTTTAGTTAGGACCACTGATACAGCAAGCGACGTAACCGAAACTACAGTGAGCAGCGTACAATCAGGTAAACGACTTCCCTGTTTTAATGCGTATATACGTCAGTGGATTCCTGACTCACGATGTTATTCATAGACCAACTTTCAAGCATACATAAGCTTAAAAACACCAACAATATATTACTTGGATTAGTCATTGGCTTTGGCGTTCTTCTACTTCTACTGGTTGCATATATCGTAAAGCTTAAACGGTAAGACTATCACACAACATATGGCAAGCTGTCTATTGCATAATACCTATTCCGGTTGTTACTAAAGCTGTTTACAAAATACGTTTATAGAATCGAGAACAAAGTTGACAGCAAACCACTTGAAAACAAAAGTAAAATGGTTGCTGTTGCCGCTGTTAACGAAGACGGAAATGCTGTATACGAGTTTGCTAATGCACTACCGAGCGGTCATGCTGAGATGATCGACAATGAATTATATCAGTCACATGGTGGCGGCATTTAACCACTTTATGTTAGTGGAGAAATTGTGTTTTGCTACTTTACGAAAGCCTTTCGTTTTCCAAGATGAGCATTTGCTGTTTGGGATGTAAACGATTGTAAACTGAAGCGTCCTTTTAAATTTGTGTAAAGTCGTGGGTTTAACACTTAGTTTTTTGACACGCGCACTGTTTTTATTGTTTACGTAATATTTGTAATGTATGTCAGTTTAGTTTTGAATGTGTTTCTTTCCACTATTTGTGTTCTTTTTTGCTTTTCTTATCTCTCTTATTCACACGCGACTTGTTTCTTGCACCTATTTTAACGTTACTGCGTGTTTATTGGTTGCCGTTATTGCCGTTAGTCTAATTGCTGCTTGTCACGTGTCGCGCTTTTCCTCTTTCTAGATTTGGGTTTATCGGGCAGTTCTCGTTGTACCGTGTTGACGAAAGGTTGTTTTATTGTTTTGTTGGAAAAAGGTTATATGTTGTGAGCGAACTGTTGTGATAAGTGATAGTATTGAATCGTTAAGTGATATTTGTATCGGGTTTACGTGGTTACAAAAGGTGTTGTGTAACAGTTTAGTGTATATTTTTATGTCATTTATTTTTATGCGGTTTTTATTAAATTACATGTTTTTATAGTTAAGTCGTATTTAATGCAGTTTCTAGCAGACTGCAGCAGTCAGGTCCCGCGATTGGCCGTTAAAGCAGCGTCCCGGACCAAACCACCGTTATCAAACGTATAGCATTTGTTTAAGTTAGTCGTTGCGTATATGCCAGGCGCGTCTCATTTCAGGTTAATTGCAATTTACATTCCCACGTTTTCTTACGTTTTGTCTTGCCTGACGTTCGTCTTTTAAGTTTATTTTAATGTTTTAGCTGTGCAGACGTAAAGTTCTTATACTTCGGTTGTTAGTCGCTTTTGTTTAATGTTAACGTATTCATTTGCTTTTCAATTTGAATAAGTCTTTTAGAGTGCCACATGTGTGGCTTTAGTATTTAAGAAAACGCTGTCTTCAAGCAATATTGTATGTTCTCGTTATACAGCTGTTTACTACAGTGCGTGCACCTAATAATTGTTTTTTGGTTTGTTGTTCTTAACTATGGCTTTGGCCTGTTGGAATGCTTGCCGGTTATATAACTTATATATAGTAGGGTGGGGGGTATGGGACGTCTTTAGCACATAATATCCAAATATCATGATCGTGTTTTAACCAATTAACAAATGTCTACGAAAGTCGTTAAGATAAGGTTTTATATTTCTTTTCTTTGTTTACAACCAAATGCGACAAGAAATTAGAATAAAAAAGTGTCCCATATTCCCCCACTCTACTATATGCTATATTCCTACTGTTAATATTATTACTGATACATGAAACTTTGCATCTCTTAATGCAACAACATTTTCTAAATATTTGCGCTGTTCATTGTCGATTATTCGGGGTAGAAGTTTATGGAGAGGTTTCGGATCGACTGTTGCAGTTTACAATTAGCGCTTTCATGTTTTCGTTTACTTTAGTTTATATGTATTCAGGATGTCTATATGTCGTTTCATAGACCACATGGTATTTCTAGCGTTAGCGGTGGCTTAGGCATGCATCGAGAAGATGTTACGTGGATATTAAACGCAGGATTCACAGTGCGGGTGGCTTGAAGGCAAACGTTGCGAAGATAGAATGCCACTTATAAAACATCTCATGCGGTTTTATCAAATTATTATTAAGTGCTAAAGAAGAAGGCATTCTTTGGTTTCGCTGCAGACAGGTGTGCGGCATATTATGATGGAACTGCGAAGTTTGTTCCGAGAGGAGAAGAGTACGACTCACTGCGAAAAGAGATCACAACAAAATGCAATGCTGTGCGGCGTTATCTCTGCTTCCTGTACTGTTTCAGTTTAGGCTAAAGGACCATATGTTGCAAACTCGAATCGTTCTGGGCGTGCCACACTGCTTCAGGCGCAGAAGAAAGGCATTGAGAGGCACAGACAGGCTCGTGACGATGCTTCCGACAGGAAAGCAGTGTTTGCGATGTTGGAACACGGCACGTAGAAACTTGGCTTCAGGAGAATGTATCCCAACTTTGTGACTTCAGTATTTAGAAAACACTGTCTCAAAGCAATTGTTTCTTTTAGTATATAATAGGTGTTCGTCCTGCTACGGTGCTAGAATTGTATGTTAGAGTTATATAGATTGTTACTATAGTGCGCGTAAAGAAAGTGTAAGGGTCGGTTTCATAATTTATATGATATACTGTTACTGTTAATAATATTTCATGAAACACCTTCTAATGCAATCTCTTGCTGACTAGATAACAGGAAACAGCCAATTATTTATTCTTGAGTTTCGGACGCGTATTAATTAAGAGTATATCCTTGGTAAGCCTATATACCAGGGAAAAAGAATTTTCAATTTCCGGCGTATTAACAGAAAAACGCATATATGGCCTCATCTTAGCTATACGTATTTAGTATATACAAAAATTATTGCAGAACGTACACATTATGTTCTCGCTTGATAATGTGATAGAAAATATTGTTGGTAATGGAAGATACCAAATATTTATTTGCTTGTGTTTCTCTGCGCTGGGAATTTCATCATCTTATATGAATACAGCATCTGTTTTTATTGGTAAGTGTATAACAGGTTAAAAGTGATATATATGCTGTTTTAGGCGAGATGAATTTGGAATGATAGATTTCGTATAATGGGTAAATAGGGCTCCTTTGATTCAGAGGGTATGATTTCGAGGCTTGGCGCTGCCAAATTGTGTATATACGTGTGTGTCCCTACATAAGACGCTGAAGAGTAATTGCACATTCCCAGTGGTTAATAATGGCTGTCTAAATTGCCAACTATACAATAAAAACATAATAGAAATCTTAAACAAATATTCACCTACAAAACGTGGAATACAACTCGTGAGCGTGCGCAAGGTGTACCAAACAAAACATCCGTGCTTCACGACTGTCGTTGCGCCGCCAAGTGAGAATAACTAACTAAGTTACATTCATTCTTCTTTCTTTTCAGCCGCAATGCCGGACAGTAGATGCCGAATCGAACCTTACGACAACATTACTGCATATCCGAATATAAACGAGACTGAAATAACAAAGCTGTTTATTCCAGTTAACGACATTACCAAGGTTAGTTTCCCTACAATATATTAAAATCAACAAACTAAATTTGTATAATACTCCCCTAACCTTTCCGAAAACACATATAGCCACTGATGTGCTTTTTTCAGAAACCAGATCGTTGCCAGAGGTACGCGTTCAATGCGTCATGTAAAGATATTCGAGATTCAACCTGTTTGTTCGGAACCAACACCGGAAATGAAATGCAGACTGTTCAATGCGATGCAGGATATAAATACGACAGAAGCTCTTTCGAGGAAACGATAGTTACCGAGGTATAGTAGGATGGGGCAGGATGAGACATGTTTACATAATATTCCTCGTCTTTTTGTGTAACCGTACCCCCGCGACTTTAAAAGCGTTAATTGATCAAAACATGATGAAGAAATATGAACTTTATGTGCTATAACGGTATTCAATTATATCCCACAGTATACTATAAAACCGGTATCTCTATAAGAATAGGCAGCATATGGGCACAGTGTTATGACCATATGTTCAGTAATTTATAACATGTTTATTTTAGTGGATTTTTATAACATAACATAATATCTATAAAACATATTAAACCATATTCTATTTTATAATATATACTACTTTTAGTGGGATCTTGTATGTGACAAAGTTGGCATTTCTTTTCTCGCGACGTCTTTAAATTATGCTGGGTTACTAGTTGGTTCTTTAATGGGTGGCTTGGTAGCGGATCGGTAAGTTATGTAACACGTATTAGCTTTGGGTGTTTTATATTACTAATATTTTCAATTGTACGTAGATTTGGAAGAATCGCTGTTTTACGTGTAAGTTCAATACTGTCCCTCATTGTAACATGTGGTATTTCATTGTCACCAAACGTATACGTCTACACTGCATTGCGATTCCTGGCATCTGTTACATACTTCCCAATGATAGAAAGTGGATTCGTTTACAGTAAGTTGCTTTTCGCTTTAAATACTTCGTATAAGTTGTAGTATACAAGTGATGCGTACGATTGCTGACGTGATTTTGTTTTGTTTAAAGTGATCGAGTTATCTAGGAAAAAATGGAGAACGGTGATTGGGTTGTGGTATAATGCCATTTTTGGTATTTTTTCAATGTCGCTCTCAGTTCTTGCACTAATTTGGAGACACTGGCGATCTTTGCAAATCGCCAAATCAATCGTCGGTTTTGTTCCATTTATTATTCTTGGTTGGTTGGTCTCCGAATCACCAAGGTAAAACCACCAAGGTCTATTCATAATTAGCTTTAAGATAAGAGTTTCTATACCGTGACACAGGTTGGCAACCCTGCCTTAAGCCTTAATACTTAAAGTTGTACTTAAAGTATAAGTTATCAGCCTTTGTACTTAAAGTATAATTTATCAGCCGTTCAATAAATAAAAACAAGAGAGATAATATGTAATGAGCAAGCACGTATCGTTATAAAAGATTAATGGCCTAAGAATGTGTGTTTTATAACGACTTTCATTGTCACGCCTAGTGAGTGAAAACAAGTTACGCTCATTTTTTACTTTTGTTTAATACAACAGATGGTTGTTCGGACATAATAAACAAGCCCAATCAAAGCGAGTATGCGAGGTTATCGCCAAACGAAACAAAACTCAACTCTCTGAAGAAGTGTGGCAAGCTACGGTGGACGAGTTTAACAAATTTGAAAAAGTTAAGGTACTTTTTTAAAAGAAAATTGTCAAAGTTAACTCATTTACACTTTTGTTTCAATGAAATAGCAGCGCCCACGTTACAAGTTATCATAAAATTGTGGGTGATTTTTTGTGTACTAAATAATTTGGAAATCTATAAGAGACCACTGGGTTGGAAAACTTGCATTTAAGTGTGTTGCCCAATGACAAACATATAAAACAAATAGCAGAGTCAGGTCTCGAATCCAATACCCTAAGTTTTGAAGCGAGCTTCGGCTCTAACACATATATATTATGGATGTAAAACACAAGACTGTTGTTGTTGAATCTCTTTGTTTATCTGATAAAGGGAAGCAAAGAAAGTCCACTACGCGCAATGTATCGTCTTCCTTGTACAAGGTTCCTGACGTTATGCAACATGTTTGTCTGGATGGTAACAAGGTATAAGTTTCGCAATAACCACATATACATGTTGCACTTTCTAAGTCTTGTTTAAATTGCAGTATGGTGTACTTCGGTTTGTTGTTGAACGTCGGTAACTTGCCGGGCGGTGTGTATTTGAACCATGCATTGGGTGCCTTGATGGAGTTTGCAGCTTGCGTAGTTGCTATCTTCGCAATTAGAAAGGTTGGATTCTCCAAATGTACATCTAGCTCGTTGTACACTGCAAGTTTGTCTTGTTTGTTGTCAACGGTGGTTCTTCAACTTGGAAATGGACAACAGGGTAAGGGTATTTGAAAAAATATATGTATATATAATTAGCAATTTTAGCGGCTTTACTAAATATGCCACTGTAATTGACTCGAACCTTAATTCGCCCTCCTGAAGTTGGGTGATTCTTCTACGAAATAAAAGTACGATTTTAATTCTTTTTTGCAGAGACTAATAATGCTAAATATATATCTTTTATCCAACACTGAATACGTTGAACGCGATTTTCGTCTGCTGATATGTGTTTTGTAGCACTTAATCAAATTTGCCGTTTTTAAAGTTTTTGAAACGTTGAGCATCGTTCTTGCAATGATTGGAAGGTTTGCAGCAAGCTTGGCGTTTGCTGTGTTGTATGTTCACACAGTTGAGATGTTTCCGACCGTCGGTAGGTAAGTAATATAAAATAGTACAAGAGAGCAAAGTACTAATGAGCAAGCACGTATTAAAATTATTAGCATAATTTTAATCAACCCTTTTTGAAACTTGATCAAAAACAAATTAGATGTAACCAATAAAGCTGTTTTCAGTCGTAAATTATAACCGCAGTATTAGTAAATGCTTTAACTCAGAGGTCACTAATAGATTCCCTAAATACCCAGCCAAAAAACGTGGTAAATCGTGAACAATGTGCATACGGTATGCCGTCGTACCGTTACGCGAAACTAAATAAATTACATTTATTCATTCAACTTTTATTTTGTACAGGAGCACAGCGTTAGGTCTTTCTTCTATGTCAGCTCGCTTTGGAAGTATATTCACACCTTTCACAGTTCAACTTCACTTAACCATACCGTGGCTGACTCCGGTAATACATTTTAACTGAATAAAACGCGTTAATATATATGTAGTAGGGTAGGGTCGCATAGGATGGAACATTTTTATTCTCTTTTCCTGTTCTATTTGGGAATAAACTAGAAATATTCAAAGAATTGTATAGCTGTAGCACAACGACTCTAAAAGATTGTTAGTAATTGTTTAAAACACGATCATGAAATGTGGGATTTAGTTGACGGTATCATATCTATCACTTTACTACTACTCATAACTACAATTACTTAAAGGTCATCTTTAGTATTCTTGCCTTCTTCGCCGCTTATTTGTCTGGGAACTTCCCAGACACTGCAGATTCAGAGTTATCAATGTTGTTTGAAGATGTCGAGAAAAGTTACTCCGATCATTTCCACGGTAGAGTGATTGCGAAACTATTTTGTCTCCCGACATCTGAACGGTAAGCAGCATTTTACATTGGTGTTAAGCTAATACTTGTGTCAAGTTTGAGCTATAGGCCAACCGTATGTTTACAATTTGGCGCCATGGCACAGTTGGTTAGCCGCCTATCGGTTTTGTAGGGGTTAATGGGTTCAACCCCTGTCGGTGCTACCACTATGGTGCGTCCTTGATCAAGATACTTAACAATAATTGATCCCACCCACTGGTCACTAAAGAGTTGTTACAATTTCCAGCAATGTTACGAAAAAATACCAATAAAGTTCAATTCGTGGTATAGCTCGTAAGCTGGCATGAGGTGCATAAAACAGAACACCCATGTTATAGGCTAACCACTGTCGTTTCCCGGCCACGCGAGTATACAGCAAGTTACATTCCTTTATATATCGTTACCAGATTTTTTCTGTCACAGGCTCAACACACCGGAGAAACAAAACACTCTGTTAAACCATGAAAATTCAAAGTGCTAAAGACTGAATTGTTATATACTAATTGGAAAGCATTTACTCAGAAAGGCCTATATTGATTTTCCTTTGAAAATAAGATTGCTAGTTGTTTTACATCGCAGTGTTATTATTATCATGCATTTATTTATTTTTTCATTTATTTATAAGCAGTATATATCATCATGCACTTGGCCACGTAGCAAAGTGATTCGGGGCCTGTTTGTAGCCCAGCGCTAATGGGTTCAAGCCCCGTCGCTGCTACCATTGTGGACGTATGTGTCTCCACAAAGTTACATGGTAACTCGTAAGCTGGAACGAGGTGTATGAAACAGAACACCCGTATTTAACGACTGTCGCTTTGCGGCCCTCGGAGGATAAAATAAAAATATTCATCATTGTACAAGTTAACGCATATCATTATTTATACACTGTTTCGCAGACAGTGAGTTTAAATACAAAAAATGTACATTCTCATTGTCACTCATTGGTTACTGTATACGCATATACAATGTTCAACTAGTTAAACACAATTTCTTGTACTAGTCGTACGACAGGGGAATGTTGGGATAAGTCACAAGGCTCAGCAAAAGAGACGTGATAATAAATACGGTTCAGGTTTAGCTCTCTAGCGCCTTCTTGCAGGAGGTCGTAATGGTTTGTGGCAGCTGATTCTTCGAGGCCAGAAATAATGCGACAATTCCAAAACTGGCACAAAAAAAGAAAATACCATTTAGCGATATGTTAGCGTAGGCTACGTTAGAAAAAAAAGATTATAAAAATGTACATATACAGTGCCTCGCATGCGATTTTATGTAAAATCTATATAAGACTGTATTTTTTTAAAGAACATATACAGCTTAATTAAACGATACTATACGCCAGAACAATCAATTTAGTTGCTAATGATTCTCCACAGACATGTATTCTTACACATTAAAAGATTAAACTTACACTTGCTCTTTCCACAGAGCAGCTGAAATCGACGCTGAAATATCTTTTCCGAATATTCGGTCTTATCATTGGCAGCCATAACTCTCCAGCGAATTGCGAAGTCTTCATATGAAGTTGTATGCTCAAATGAAGTCTGAAACCGTTTTTAATCAATAAGATTTTGTTTTTGTTTTTGACAAATGAATGAATGAATGAATGAACGAATGAATAAATGTATGAATGAATAAATGAATAAACGAATGAATTAATGAATGAAATATTTAATGTGTGAATAGATGAATGAATGAATAAATGAATAAATAAAGGAATGTAGCTTTTTAATATTCACAAGGCGGGCACCGACAGTAGGTATAACATAGGTGTTCTGTTTCCACACACCTCATGTTTACCACGTAATTAACTTTAACTGATCTTATGCAGTAGCACGTATGTGTGACGTATAGGTATAATACGTCACCTTGAAATTCCGGGTCTCGGGGAGAAACTTGTGCTGGGCAGTGTTGTTGTTGTTGTAGCTCTTGTTGTTGTATATCTATATGGCCTTACTGTTCTTCGTGTTGTTGTAGGTCGTACTGTTGTTGTTGTTGACATTGTAGTGGGCTGCGTTCTAACATTATTTACATTATTGTTTGTCCATCTGTAGTACAAAGGCGTCGTAGTTCGTTGCGTTTGTGTGTTTATTGCAGCAAATGTTCTTTCTAAAGTCGGTGTACATCCCGGGTTAGAATTCCCAGCAATTTGCGGGTTCGACGTCATCCCTCCGCACGGCTCACTGTAGTCAGTAATTCCGTTTGCCTGGAGCGGGATTTTAATCAGTTACGTTCGCAGCGGTTGCTATTGCGGCGTGTCCCACGCCCAAACATTATTACCACAAGCTAATTTGACAGCCAATGGTTTTGCACTGGTAACTGCTGTACTTGCGGTTTATACCATTGGAACTGCATTTACCAGTTTAGTAATTCAGATAAGCTTGAATTGCAAGTTTTACAAGTTATACTTAGCCTATAAGTTAAGGATTACTATATATACATAGGTTATTGCAAATGGAAAGTTTCAGCATGTTTTGGTGAACTGTAACGACAGCAATGAATAAGCCCTGCCATATATCAGGTAATATGTTATATAGTAGGTTGGGGGAAGATGGGACACTTTAATTTGGTGCCTAATATCCGAATATCATGATCGTGTTTTAAACAGTTAACAACGGTCTATGGGAGTCTTGAGCATATAGTTTTAGAATTCTTTGAAAGTTTCTTGTTTACTACCACATTGGACGATAAAATAGAGTTAAAAGGTGTCCCAACTTCCCCCATCCCACTATACAACACAACATAAATGTGTTAAGCTATATGTACATACATGATGCTTGTGTATTTAAAGCAGTTTATACAGTTATGGCACGAAAGATTGCACATTATTTGTATTTAAGTATATGTCAAAATCTGTTATGCTATTTATTGTACATTTTCCAAAACATAATTTGTATACTAGTAGTATGTCAAAATTGTGGTTGGTAGGCTGAGGGAAGATGGGACACCTTTTCATTCTGTTTTCTCGTATGCTAGTAAACAAAGAAATTTGAAACTGTATTCTCAAAACTCCCATAGACCATTGTTATGTTTAAAACACGATCAGAGTTTTTGGATGTTATGTGCCAAGGTGTCACGTCTTCCTCCACAATACTATATGTTGTTAATAGTGCATAGTCAAATTCGCTTTATCGTATAGACCTGCCGTACATAAACCAAGTTCACTTACCCTTAATAACGAGTTCCTGTGTGCCTTGTTTCTTGCTACGTTTACTTCGAAACATGAACTATAGATATTTCCCATTCCATTGAACGCCCATATCCATAAGAAAGTGTATACACCTGTTTTGCGGTTAATATTGTTATTTAGTAAGGAGGAAAGATGAATCACCTTGTTATTCTATTTTCTCGTCCCATTTAATAGACAACAAAGAATGTTTAAAGAATTATAAATAACGTATATCTCACGATTCTCATGGACCAATTTTGATTGTTTAAAACACGATCAGGATATTTCGATTTTGTTTGCTAAAGTGGTCCCGTTTCCCCCAAACCCTGCTATATCCCTTTTAAGTCCCTTACGGGCGAAATGTTTCGAACCTTGCTTTAGGACCTCCCGTTTAGTCGTATAGGGAAATTTAGGTACTCGTTTTGTCGTCTATAATAACATTTCATTCAAATTATCTTACTGTGGGATAAAATGGGTTGCCTTTAGCACCTCATTTTTCCTGATTGTAGTTTAATCAGTTAACAAAGCTTCTTATATAGAGTCGAGGAAATAAGAAAAAATAAAATCGACCCATATTACCCCACTATGCACACATCATTTACCGAAATAAGTAAAATCTTTAGCTGTGAATTTTTTAACGAACCTGGCCTTAAGTTTCTTGGTACATTAAAACTGTACGTCGCCATTGCTTTATCCGTATTGTCGCAAAATCTTGGTGCGTTTCCGTAACCCGGTTTTGGGTAAACGCTACTCAATGAAGCATCGCCGCCGAAGTCTAAGCCGCTCGGTGAACGACCTGTAATAAAAGAAGTGTTATAAACATGTTTCAATCTTATTTTGAAGTTTAATGGTCCAATTAGGTCCAAAACCGTTTTAATTCAATACCATCCCAGGTTTTTGCTTTTCTTTTGAATTAATTAATATATAAATGCAGGAATGATGTAGATTGTAACTTATTTGTCTGCGCGTTTGCAGGCGGGGCATCGGTAGTCGTTATAACACAGGTTTTATAAACATTTACAAAGTACTGTTTTACCAAATAACTAGTGACGAAAAAAATTAAATAACTGATAACGGAATAAGATAGGACAGTTGTTAGTACATAATATCCAAATATCCTGATTGTGTTTTAAAGAATTAACAACGGTATATGGGAGTCGGGAAGATTTGGTTTTATAATTCTTTAAATGTTCTTTGTTTACTACCAAAGCTGTCCCATCTGCCCCAACATACTATATAGTAAGGTGGGGGAAAATGGGATAACTTTTCATTCTATTTTCCCATCCCATTTGGTAGTAAACAAAGAACATTCAAGAATAATGAAACCACATCCTCACGACCCCTATAGACTGTTGTTAATTGTTTAAAACCAATCAGAATATTGTGATATTATGTTTTTTTGATATTACCCCACCTTTTCCAACCTACTATATACACCATTGGAAAAAAAATAAATAATTAAAAAATTATTACCAAGATCAAACACGAGTTTTTCTCTGAATCTGCTCAGTGTTGGATCTGGCCCGTTGTTATTTATTTCTCCCCTGTAAAGCCAAGATCCAGAGTCAGGCATCCATATAGTACCGCATGCTATGTCTGCTCCATGGTTCTAGAATAATTACATATGCTTATACTTATATGAGTCGCTATAACAAGCTGGTAATGTTTCGAGCTGAGTAATGTATATATTTTTGTGGTGTAAGATGGGATATGTTTTTGTTTTAGTTTATTGTCCCATTTGGTAGTAAACAAAGGAATATATACAGTACTATATACCCGCAGTCTGAAGACCCTAAAAGAGCATTGGTAATTTTTCAAAACTGTTAAAAAAATTAGTTGCTACTAGTATGTTCCATTTTACCCCACAGAACTATGTAACTCCTAGCAGCGCACTTGCTATAACTAGGAGGGGAAGACGGGACACCTTTAGCAGATAATATCTAAATAACCTGATCGTGTTTTAAACAATTAACAACGGTCTATGGAAGTTGTGATAAGGTTTTATAATTCTTTGAATGTTCTTTGTTTACTACCAAATGGGACGATAAAATAGAATAATATGTTCTATCTTCTCCCACCCTAATAAAAAAACGCAATGATTTGTTCTTCTTTTTTATAATCCTTTTTACATACCTTCATAGGATGGACCAAAACGACTTGCTGTCCAGGATAATAAATAGCCATTGGGTGACGCTGAGTGTAAGCTCCCGCTCCCTTTGATTGCCCACACGCTTGTGCCTCATTGGGTGAGTAGTCATAACCTTATAGAGAAAACATAAACGAGTTTTTAAAGTATTGTTTTTTTTCAAAATAGTTACTGCAATACACATAGTATTAATATAGTAGGGTGGGGTAAGACGGGACACCTTTAGCACATAATATCCTGATCGTGTTTTAAACAATTAACGATGGTCTATGGGAGTAGATGGGCACGGTTTTATAATTCAGTAAATGTCTTTTGTTTACTCCCAAATGAGTCCACAAAATAGAAGAAAAAAAATGTCCAATCTCCCCCCCCCCCTATATTATCACAAATCCTATTTTTCAAAAAAAGGTAAATTACCTGTATCGAGACCAAACGTTCCGTCTCTCGGCGCTTTGATTTCGGCATTTCTCGGAAAACCTCGGCAAAAGTTCGGATTCCAGGTGCCGCCGTTCTTTTCAGTGTAGTCGGTGCATGCCAGCCAACTATGGCTTGTTGCATGTGAAATAAAACTTGCAAGAAAAACTATGCAGATTGGCAGCATTTTAGATTGACGCCAAGACGGCTATTACAGCTTTATAAATAATCGATGTACAAGCAATTCTGATAACGAGATAACGTCCTGTTGGTACACGAAAGCGTTTTTAATATCGCAAATTGCATATTGTTTCTCAGGCTATATGATAATTTATTAAAAAAGAACGCCTAAAAATTATTACCATAAACTGAACTAACAGTTCTATACCTTATATAAAATAGTAGCCTATGTGCATTAGCAAGCTGTATCAGCTTGTAATATTGCCACGTACATTAAGCAGCGTATAATCCTCAAGAGCTGTTTCCTAATTCTTATATACCATGCTGCGTCGCAAGCTTTAAAGCTGCAAACGTAAAATTTCCCTTTTCCTTTTCGAACTTCCGAGAAATTACCGCTTACCCGCAAAGTGTGCGTCATAGTTGGCGGCGTCACTCCACCAATTTACGTTAGATGGTTAAGTTTGAGGCCTGTGGTTAAATGACTCATCGAGCTCTGAAACAGTAAGCAGTTGTACTCTAACAAATTGGCCTAGATTGATTTCCCAGGTCATAGGTTTAAGGGTCGTGGCCACAATTGGACACGCTTAAAAATAGGGCTGTTTTAACAAGTTTCCAGTAAAAATTGTGCCACCAAATTAGATGATTCAATAGAATTTAATTCGAACTTTCATGAATTGGTGTAACCGGTTTTTGTACATTTAATTATTCTTAACACGATCGTTTTTTCGAAATCCTGTTTAAAACAGCTATATTTAATCTTATAGTTCAATTCTCTGCGCTTTTCCAATAATATTTAAATTTTAGGTTTTATTACTTTGTAATACAGTTTATATAGAAACTGTCGCATTTTGCTTCGACTATCACATTTAAACAACACAGAAATAGAACATAGGATCTCTCATATATCCAAATTATGAGCTAAGCAAGTAATTTAAAGGTGCGGTTGTATAACGAATTGATTACACTTGTTCGTCGCTACAACTTCTTGAGAAAGAAGTCACTGTTATTTCATTACGAGCGGGAAAATTTACGGAAGTTGCGGTTATAATTTTGTTAACATTACGCCTATTTTGCTCGATACTTATCTTTGCCACTCCTAGTTTTTAAATCCTATAGCAGCAAACAGTGCGCCTTTGTAGTTGCTAACGGAGATTGACCGCAACAACTTTTGCAATTCCGTTTCTCAACATGTAAATAGTTATTACTTTGCGGCTAAATCTTTGCGGTTTGATCATCAAAAGGTTTATATAAGGCGGTACGGTGTGTTTCCGGACACACCTATATTGATACGATTTAATCTTAGTAAAAGAGTATGGTATACAGATACATTCGCATATATATATACATACAGTGGGGTGGGGTAAGATGGTGTTTACGATCTTTTTTAGGGTTTTATCTGGTAATATGCAGTGATTACTTACTGGTAATCCTCTCTTACCCCACAGTACAACAAATGCGTTAATATTTCCCGTCTACCTCTTGCATATTTACCATTTTGTTATAACAAACACAATATACAAATATGTAATTGTAAACTTTAATTGGTCGCTTGTGTGCACCCACAAAATTTATTTGAATGACAATTAATTATTCTAGGGTTATATGGGACCAATAGTATTTATAACACGGATGTTCTACACTGTTTACAGTGTGCTCGCTTATTACGAGTTACCACGTATATGTAACTTTGTCGCTAATTGGACATGGCCACGGGTGTTTAAAATGCAAGGGTTAGAGTTGTTCCCTTTGCACCAGAGGTTGCGGTTTCGAGACTCGACGCTGCTATCATGTCGGCGTTTTATAAAGCATTGTGGGCGCGTCCTAGAGCAAACCACTTAACGGTAATTGCTACAAACCAATGCTTTCTTACAGGTTGTCTAAATCTCTACCCATGGTACTATGCATGATAGTAAGTAGATTAAAAAAAGCTCGCTAAAATATATGTTCTGGTTTTCATTTGCCACTTATTCAAAGACGTAATAGATTTATATATGAAATCAAACAGTAACTTAAAGTGGTTTTAAAATACGTTTTATCCGATAATGGTGTATATAAGCCAATGCTTAAGACAAGCAAACAGAAACAAAACTTCATACTGCATTTATATATCAACGTATACAGTTGGGTGGGGGAAGATGGGACACCTTTTATTCCAATTTCTCCAACCGTGTTCACGATCAGGATACTTGAATACAATGTGCTGAAGGTGTCCCGTCATCCCCATCCTACTATATATATAATATATTTAATTTATCTTTCGGACAGGTCAAACGCGTCTTGTATACGGACGAGAATGTGTTGCGGTGTTGACGAAATGGGCTCCGATCTACATTCATGAATTATTGATACGGGAAGCATCCTTCTTGAGTCTAAGATGGCACCTCTTGCTCTTAACTGCAGGTGAGTCGAGATCTGACGTGATTTTGAAATGATATGCTTGGACAGTTGGTTGCGACGAATTAAACAGTTGGTTTCTTGTGCTGTAACTTGCATGCTATATTTGGTGCGCTTTTTTATTTCTGGTATTTTTTTTTTATTTCTGGTAAAGATAATAAAGATAAAAAAAGTTTAAAAAAGTTGTTTAAAAGTTAGTTTTTGGTCGGAAACTTTGGTTTAAATAACAATATGTATAAAAATTCATTTTACTATATTTTTTTCATATTCCAGTTAGCTGAATTCCTAAAAACAGATATCAGAATAGAAAGTAGAAAAAAAAAACGGAACCTATAACGGAATAGATGGAGAAAAAGTAAAACTTTACCTACGCCCCATAACTCAAGGCCAAGCCATACCTATCAGAATTTAAACTAAACCAGATTCAATTTTCGTTTAAAGTTTGATTAAATCATGGGTCGATTTTTCTCATCAATTACCATTGCAGCAGCAGACGCTTTGGTCTCGTTTTCCCAAGGGCACAACGGTCAAGTTACTGTAATGCGAACTTGAGGCAATCGAATTGTTGATTTCCCACTATGTGCATTTTCTTTAGTACATTGGGATATCTAGTTTGCTTTTAGCGCTTGGCAGAAATCTAGAAGCATTTGATATAGGTGAGTTATGTTTACGTATATAGTAGGGTGGGAGAAGACGGGACACCTTTAGCACATGATATCCAGATATCCTGATCGTGTTTTAAACAATTAACAACGGTCTATGGAAGTTGTGAGGATATGATTTATAATTCATTGGATGGTCTCCGTGAAGAACTGTCCCATCTATCCCCACCCTACTGTATATTAGGTTGGGGTAAGATGGCCAATGCTTTGCAAATTGTTAAAAACATGAATAGGAAATATGGGATATTAAAGATATATTCATCTTGGCCACAGTACCATATATATATATATATGAAACTTATGTTGGTATATAAAGTCAGGAATTTTTAAATCCGCGATTAGATTGTAGATATTGCTAAAATTAGTTATTGTTTTACCGTAACACTATATATAATAAATGTAACAACATCAGGAATAAGTTAAACTAGGGTCTATATTTTATCCTATATAGCTCCGCGTGTACATTGTTGTTAATTGCCCCACAAAAAAAGGGTTTTTTAAAATGGTATTTTGGGCTAAGATGGGATACTATACGCACCTCTAAATCCCCCAATTCTGTTTTAAACCATTAACAATACTCTTTTTAAGTCGCTGGGCTGTATTCTCTGTACCAAATAGGACGAGAAACAAGAATGTTCCATCTTATTCCACCTTTATTACGTTATATCATTATTCTATTTACCTGCCGAGATCAAACGCCAGTTGCTTGTGACGTCACATTGAATGTGTGTCGCCCTGACAGGAAGTATCCACGCTTTTATATTCATTCAATACACGGCTGTTATTCTAAGAGTGTTTTGAATCGGTACACTGGAGGCTTATGGTTTACGCTTGCCCGTGTAACTAAGCGTGTCTTGTGTAGCGTGTTGCCCTGCTATTACGATACAGCTACCGAAACAAAGAAAAGAGGGCGGCTGCTGTCAGACCACGCACCGGCGAGGGAAATTGTCGAATAATAAGCAGTATTATGATCGGGCTTAACTTAACTCTGTAGCGACACAATGGACGCTACGACGCTGTTGAAAGGTATTCAGCTAACTCAAGCTCAAATTGATGATCGGCAAAGGACAAACAGCACTCGCAATAACAACAAGTAAGTGCGTGGTATAAATTGTAAAGCATTGTGTTTTATATATACGTATTAGCTACTCACTCAGTCAGTTATGCAGTAACTCTAGCAATACGAGTGGTCGGTTATTCCTTCCTTTTTGTTTTTGTCTTTAAGTGTAATGCTCAAATCACGTTTCGCCTATGCGTTGCATTTATACACACTAGCAGTATATTTGTACAGTATATATTTTTATTAAAATATATTAGGTTGGGGGAAATGGGACACCTTTTCATTCTATTTACTCGTCCTATTTGGTAGTAAACAAAGAGCATTCAAATAATTATAAAACCGTGTCTTCACGACTTCCATAGACCGCTGTTGAAGGTTTAAAAGACGATCAGGGTACTTGAATATTATGTGCTAAAGGTGTCCCATCTTCCCCCACCCTACTATAGGTTTTATAGTTAAATGGTGTATTCTGATTGTTGTTGTGTTTTTACTACGTGGAACTTTATATAGAGTGTAGTGTTACAGTATTAAGTTGCAATTAGCCTTTATATTGGTGGCTCTAAGGGGCGTACAATGTAAAATGAGTATACGTTTCCGCACTCTAGTACTACATACACTACATAACCAACCTAATGCATTATGTAAGTCTTATGGGTAAGATACCCGCGTAATTAGATTAACCAGGAACTTTAAATATAACGATGTAAAAATAAGTTTACGAGTTTTCGCACCGGAATATACATTTTGATATTCAATCATGTTTTGCAATTACTTTTGGGGAAATATTTATCATACACTGTAAACTGAAACCTTGCAAATAAAGCAACAGAAAAGGTGGACCCACATTTCCACCCGCGTTTTTACAAAAGCAACCTTGAGGTTGCTTTTGTTGAAATCTGCAACCCACTGTTTCCACCCTTTTTTATTATATCTGCAACCCATTGTTTCCACCCTTTTTTATTAAATCTGCAACCCATAGGATGGCACTAATATGCAATAATTTTTTTCAGTAAAATTGTTCAAAATGAAATTTATTTACATATTTTAGCCTGCATAATAAGACATGAAATACAACTGTATGAACCATAGACTCCTTAAGATAAGAACCGGAACCTGCCATGCTCGGGGTTTGTAACTTGAGTCCGAGGGTTAACTTGAGTCCTGGACTAAAATGACTTCTAGAGAAGCTAGAGACACATTCTTGGTATCCATATTAGGGTATTTGAGGATGGTGAGTTCAATAATAATACTTTCAACACCATCCGACATTAAAATATAATTTTTGTTCTTGAAATAGATCTCGGATGGTGTTGAAAGTATCATTATTGAACTCACCATCCTTAAATACCCTAATATGGATACCAAGAATGTGTCTCTAGCTTCTCTATAGAAGTCATTTTAGTCCAGGACTCAAGTTAACCCTCGGACTCAAGTTACAAACCCCAAGGTCGTAACCTTCCAGTCCTTATCTTAAGGAGTCTATGGTATGAACAATTAATGCAATTAGCAGAAAAGGTTGATAACGTTTTGTACACTGTTTGTTTGTACTTTTGTGTCAGCGGCGAGGAAACCGATCAGTTCGATTGTTTTCTTAATGTTTTTGGGGATCACGAGGTCGAATACCCAGTAACAACAGAAGACCAACAGCACGGCTTCTTTTAGGTCTTCTGCTGTGCATAACTTTGTACGGTGAAGATAGATCAATGGTTGTTCATCAGTATCGATAAAAATACTTGGGTACGGTGTACTTGTGATGTCATCGCTGCCAGTCTGCAGTTATAAAATTACAGATTGAAATTAATCAAAACTTAAACAATGAAAACTACATAGGTTTTGATTGGTTTAAAAAGTGTTTATCTTACCATGTGAGAAAACAGAAAATTGTCGTCTTTTTCTCTCACCAATGCTGGGAGACACAGGAGAGCATGGGCCATATCTGCATAGAACACAAACAGTACAGTGTTAAATAAACCTAAACTAAATGAGCAATAAACAGAGGAAAATTTTTTTTATAAAAAAGAGAAAGAATTTTACCTTTATGAAAAACATTCTTTGCAGCTTCTGGTGTAATTTTTTTGGTCATCAGAACCTTTCTTATCTTTTCCAGCATTGACATATTTTTTAAAAATGTGCTCTTCACATCTTTTCGAATAACTTTATTTGCTTCGTTTAAAATCTATAAAGCAAAAGACAAAATAAGCTTATTTAATAAGCTACTATACTAATGATAATAAATTAAAAAAGACAAATAAACACAAATAAATCACATGCTTACAATTGCAGAAAATTGAAAAGCAGGAAATTCATGAAGAATTTCTTCCAGTGTGCTTTCCCCGTTTTGTATTTTTCTTCTTCTTTCAGTGTACGTTCTGTTCATCCTGTCCAGAAGAACAGAAATGTTCGCATTGGTGAGTTTTCGACTTTCATCACGAATCACTTTTATGTGGCACTTGTAACTCTGAGAGTCTTCAAAAGTGTCTTGTACTGTATCCTTTAAAGACAAAAAAACACAAATGAAATACTAGACTACACCTGGAAATTGATATAATAGGAAAGAACATAGTAAAACAGTACTTACCAACAGTGGTCTTTTTGCTGGCGTGGTTGTTATTTCTTTGCTCGTGCTTGGCTCTTCAGCTGGATTTCTTCTCTTAAAGCCATATATTTTTTTCATTTTTCGTACTTGTTCATTATTTATTAGCGATCGTCGAAGATCACGAAATCTTTGCCTTAAAGATTCAACCCATGTACCCTGCATTATTAAATAGTACTATTATAAACATTATTCCTATTACTTTAAGTGTTCACTACTGTGACAATGAAAAGGCAGTAGGCCTATACAGAACTAAAAGCAAGTATGCAACTAACTATTGGATTGAATTTATTCTTGTCCGTTAGGTTTGGATGCTTCTTAATTAAAGCAGTACATACAGCTCTGTATTCATGTGATGTCGGGTACCTATAACATAAAATTTCTGTGTTTAAACTTTGGGTTTTACTTGTCAGCTTCAACTTATTTCAACACTTACAAAGTATGAAGCATAACTGAATTGAAAACATCATAAGCAATCTTTTTTCGAGTCTTGGAATCCAAACATTTGGTGTTTATTGCTTCTAAAATATGATCTGGAAAATTTGGAACATTATACGTAAATATCCAAACGTGATCATCGTTGTTTTGCTCATCTGTATCTGTTGAAGTAGATGAGACATCTAGTGATATAGATGTTGAGGTATCTGGTGTGACCATTGAAAAAGAGTCTGTTGGTGTTGAGCAAAAGACTTGCTCATTGTTGTCACAGCATGATTCAGAGCATTCACTCACAGGAACAGTACTGTCTGAATCATCATTACTTTGCACTGAAACAAGTTAATATATGCGTTACAGTTTTTGAATATTTAGTAAATATTAATATCAATAATATGGCATTGGTAAAATGCAATTACCCCCTTTTCCGCTGGAAACCACATTATTAACGTGGCGATGCAATATGGTTCTGCTTTTTTGTATAGACACCTAACAGCACGGTTAAAGCTGTTTAGGATTTTGCCCCTTCTTTTAACAATGGGGTGACATATCACCCAGGGCAATCCTTACGCCTATGAAAAATATTTGTGCACATACTGACCTGAATGTTTTACACGTAGTTCTGCTGTTTCTACATCTGGTATTTCTTCTACCTCCTCAATATCCACCCAACGTTTGAAGGTTGTGTTAAAAACTTGAAGTTCGTATGTTTTTTCTATGCGAAACAGTTGTTCCATTTTTCTTCTTAAATCTTCTTTACAACACTTGAGTATTTTTGTTTTATTAAGATAAGTTATGAGATATTCACACTGCATGGTTAATTATTGACCTGAAATACAATGGAAAACATGGATATTACAGCAAAACTACAAATTCAATTTCAAATATTGTAAGTTGTAATGTTTCTGTTTGACTAAAGGCAAATTTTATATCTTGGACGGACGTACAATTTTTCGTCATCTACCTTATACAAGTCCAAACATTCCGGGTAGCGCTCATATCCTGGTTGTACAAAAATATAGTCTTCAGTTTCTCGAACACAGTACGCATGAAAATGTGAATTAAAACTTGGTCGCAAAAATTTGGTAACTAAAATAATAGAATCGTAATAAGACAAGATGTATTGTAATTTTGCAAATATGGGACATTCATCATACACATTAACTATCAAAACATCACCCAAACAATATTTGGTTCCGTTACAGTAAACAGTTGAAGAACAACATAATGATTGCACAGTTTTTAAGGTAGTGAGAGATTTTACAAAATCAGAAACCTGGGTTGGCAAATCAAACAAATCTATTGATTTACGATTAGAAAAATCAACATAGTCATCACACAAGCATAAAGTTTCACTTTGCTCATAACATTTTTGCCTTTGTATTCTAACAGCAACAGAATGGCAAACATTTTTAAAATTTTTGGTTGTGTTTACTACTTTTTTTACTTTTCTATGATAGGATTCAAACCTCATGCACCATAGGTATCTCAATGGCCCATGCTGTTGAATCAAACGAGCGTAATGCAGCATAAAATGAAATTTTGGTTTGACGAATTCCTTTGCAACACATAGCATTTGTGAATAAAAAACTGAAATATTGTAATCTAATTGCTCTAATAATATGTCTGTTACAACAGGTGCAAATATTACATCCATAATGTCTGCTAACAAAAGATACAATTTCCAATTCTCATTAGTAACAGGAATGCAATTGCCTACTATAAATGGGAGTAACCTAAAAACACGCTTCACTTGCACTCAGTGATATTTTTCCATTTTTTTGAACAACATCATTCGGTAAGCACCTTGGTTTGTTACAAAAATCCCGACGCCCAAATTTAAAACATTTAAATTTGGCATTCACTGCATTAATTAATAAAGTGCCTGATAAATTAAAACTTCTGAACAAAAACTGAAGGAAGTATGGGATAACACCCTCTAAACAATCGTGCATAATATCTGGAGGTAAGGAAATCGTGGGGCAAAACCCTTCTATATCCAACAAAGCACATTTAGATATCACACCATAAGCAGCAGCAAGATTTTCATCTATTTCAAGGCTTGAAACATAGGTTGCATGTTCTTCACTTGTTCTTTCCTTAAACTCTGTGTCTGACGATTTAACAAAGATGTCACTATAACTGCACATGCAAAACCTACAGATACGACCGCTACTAAAGCATTTTCGGAAACCACCAATATCGTGGGCACCCAAATTATCTGCGGAGAGTGTTGCAATTGTGCCACAAATAAAATTGTTTGTTTTACCAACTTGTACCCCTGATGTTTCTAACTTTTTAATGTCATGCACCAACGGTTCCAGTAGCTTTATGTAGCCATACTTTTTAATTAGCCTGCTCGGAATCAGTAAAGCCAAGAAAATGTTTCGAAGAGCAGAAAAATGTCGTGTACCAATATTTCCAACCACAAAATAAAAGCCTGTAAGCTTATTTTTTCTTTTGGAACTTCCTAATGGATTACATACTTCTAATTCGTCGCAATAAAAGTGCAGGCGAAGCATATTTTTATCTCCCTTGAAATATTTATGATTTTTAAAAAATAAGCCATCTGTGAAATCATAGAAATAGTTGCACCCTTGAGACGGTAAAATGTGATTGGATGAAAGGTTGTTGCATATAGCTTGCCAAACATCACTGTGCCTAAGAAATTCTTTGACTGTATCAAGAATGGGAATGTATTGATATGTTTCATTTACCTCTAACTGAATTTGCACAGGTTCAACGTAACCAATGGATTTACAGTAACTGTCAAAAACAGTGTGATTTTGAATATTTTCCCATGCAGTCATGAAGCATTCACTATCGAACAAATACTCATCTTTGCCATGAATAAAATTGATGTTTGCTCGTAGTAAGTTTTGGTGAAAAACAGTTACAAATGCAATTATATCTTGCATTATACATCTGTAAGTTGAGTCCGGCAATACATAATGTTCTTTCATTTTTATGCACATTTTGCAAAAATTTGTAATAAAGTTGCTTTTATCCCAAATGCACCTATCTTCTTGTTCCGGTATTTCTTGCACTGGAGATAATTCACAACTATCTTCTACCTCTGTAGGAGGATCATCATGAACCAGCAATAAATCCGGTGAAGCAGATTGTAATGGCGTCTCGTTGGTATTTCTAAACACTGATCTGTGCATTCTATGTAAATGCGTTTTATAGCTTCCCCGAGTAGAGTATATTCTTCCACAGTCGGATATTTTGCAACGAAATACTCTACACTTATGGTGTTGAAAATATAAATGATCCAGAAACTCACGCTTTGGTACAAGTTTGCTACAGTTTGCACATGGGCAAGGTAACGAAAATTGCGCCATGAAATAACCAGACACTTACTTCTGTTGTTAAATTAAACCTAACAAACAGAAACAATTATGGTATTAAAAAGAAAATCAACCCATGGCATTCTCTACACGAAACACATCTTCTTACAATTCGCGCGCGAAACGGTACTTATTTAACGCTTGACCAATTTTACCTGCAACATAGAAGTTGAGGTATTGCAAAACCAGCGTTATCGAGCACGTAGTGGTCATATTTGACTCATATAGATTCTTTTTCGTCGAACAGTTGTTCTTGTTGTTTTTTGGGCGACTTTTTCCGCACTTATCTCAATTCTTAATTCTAGCATTTATTCTTTAATCTCTTGATTAAAATCAAATCATATTATATATTTATAATTTTTAGACTAAATTTTTTAGATTTAAAACCGCGTGTGTGCACCGAAGCGTAGACGAGCATCGTTTTCCTATCGTTATATCTTCGGTATAAACACCGTGTCTCTCGTTTCTTCTTGTACCTATTTTTACTAAATTTGTACATATTTTTACTCTTGCAATTGGTTATATACGTGTGGGCGTGCATGCGGTTTTCTAAATTTGCACACACAAAAAAAGGTTACATACATCAAGGTTACAACTATATCCCAAAACATACATACCGAACAATTATTCAGGTCGCAAGATGACATACAGGGTGGCTCAAACAAATAGATGTTTACAGATACAAAACGGCAGCCCACTTGAACTCCGATAGCAAAAAGGAATGCAAAAAAAATGTTTCCCGTAATCCAACTTGGCGCAATTGTGACGTAACACACAACATAAAAGATAACTTTCACAGCCTAAACTAGTTCGGGGACTCAACACGAACCATGAATCTAAATATAAAAAAAACTGCAAGCATTAAACATGTTACAATCCTGATTATAAAATTCTACATAATTTATAAAACTGGAACAACCTAACTGATCAAAACTGCCTTCTGCATTTTCGGTGTTACAAAGTTTCCCGTGACTCTTCATTAAAAAGAAAAGATAAGAGAGTTATGTTATATGCGCGCTAACTCCCGCTGCGAACGAATTCGCATGACGATAAAAAAAAGAAACGAAAAAAAACAATTTGTAAAAATTAAAACCACCCTATTGGAGATGAATTTGCAACCTAATTAATAAGAACAGGGTGGGACGGACTACATTTAGGTAAATAGGTGGAAATATAACAACACTAAGGGTGGAACTGACGAGGAAGGTTGAAATTTACCACCCCGACAGTGAAAATTTCCACCCTTCTGAAAAATTTTCCACCCTTACGATTTACAGTGTAGGATAAGAAAGACGGTCAATTTTAGCACAATATCCAAATATCCTGATCGTACTTTAAAAAATTGCAACGGTCTGTATACGGGACTCGTGAGGATACGGTTTATAATTCTTTAAACTTTCTTTACTGCCAAATGAACATGAAAATAGAATGAAAGTTGTTCCATCTCCCCCCACCCTACTATACTTAGTTACATCATTTATGTGCCAGACACCGACATCTGTGTCTTCATATAGTAGGATGGGGGAAGATGGGACATCTTTAACACATAATTTCCAAATAGCCTGATGGTCTTTTAAAAAATTTTCGGTTTGTGGAAGTCGTAATTAACGGTCTGTGGAAGTCGTAAGGATACGGTTTCATAATTCTTTGAATGTTCTTTGTTTACTACCAAATGAAAAGAGAAAACAAAATGAAAAGGTGTCCCAGCATCTTCCCCCACCCTACTATATCGATTATTACAGCTGGAACATTGAATAGCCCGATAGTATTATTTCGCAACCGCGCGGTCCGGCTAAATAAATACGTACCGTCGTAAGAATAGGTGTTTGTCTATTTTCCCAAACGCGAGAACAGTTAATGTGTCCGTTCGACACTTATTTCATGAATTGAATTGTTAGTGTAAAACCCCCGTTTTTAAAAGGCGTTGGCGAAAACGGTTTAGTTTCTGAATAAATTATATTAAGTTTCACGGCCGTTTAAAATTATTGTGAATAAAGCAATACATTGTAATTGGTACTTTAGTAGCGTATTTATCAACTTCAATAAACTTAAAAAAATCACGAAATTTTGAATAAAAATGAATTAGAATTTTGATAGTTACTGATGGAGTAAAGTCGTACATTTCCCAAGTTGCATTTTTTTGTATTATTATGTACCGAAATGATGCAATGTCGATGTACAAACGTCATTAATACGCGGTTCCTAAGTGATGTCATTTTGTCATGGTTGTCCATATACGCTTTATTATTGTCATTCGTAGGGATTTAACAAATACATTTTACCTCGATTTTAAGCCCACTGAAAATTTGGATATTTGCGTTTCGTTTTTATAACACATATGTCATGGAGCTATATCCGTGTGCGGTTCGATCGATACTGTCTTCTGTTGTCCCGACAATGTTTCGGCTGTCACCTAGGTTACATTACCATTTTTCTCCACAAAAGGCCCAAAAAAGTAATAAATTTTTAATGAGAGCTATAACTACGTTATAACTTGTAAGATACTCCCACCGCGGCCTAAAAAAGTGTTTTTTCTTGCTATTTCATCTTAGCGTAGATACTTCCGCTTGCGGCGCTACTGCGCGAAAAAGCTCAAATATTGTAGCCATGGAAACATGTGCTTTATAGCCAATGGCAATTACGGAGCCTTGGCTACGTATAACACTAACGATTTTGGTATTAGCGGCCGTGTATCGACTTATGTCGAGTAAATTAAGTTATCTGGCAATATTGCTGAAGGCGCTTTTCGGCTTTCACGTTTTGTGTTTAACTTTGAACACAGTCGCTAATGTTTAATTTAAGAAATAAAAATATGATGTCTTTTTTCTTAACCCGTTGAACCGACAAGATAATATGTCAGCGCGGGTTCATCTTTTAACCTTACCTTGTCTAGCTTCGCTCGCTGAATAAACATTTGTAGCTGGTGTTTCGTATAGACCGCCACAGCCAGGGGTCGGCAAACATAGTGTATCCAGAACGGGAAAGAAAATCGTTATTTTGCGTTTTGGGCCCCGACGACGTCTCGTTTTCTGATGGCCTCATTTCGTCGAAACAAGGTGTTTATAGCAGCAGATGCGAGCGCTGAACCTCAAGCTTTTAGCATAGGAGGCAAAATGGATTCAGATATAATAAAACTGCAACAGAATGGAATAGGCGAAAGCGCCTCCGAATCAACGTGCTCTTTAGACCGGTCTACCAGGTAGAATTGAAATTAACTTTTCAGCGCTTTACTTGCGAAGGCGTCGCGTCAGTGCCTTGACGCACCGCTGCTTATAAAAAATTAAAAACTCATTTCAGATCACTTCCAAAACCTATATACACCTTCGACTACTCAAACCCCCGATTTTGCTTGTCGCCAGCAGTACAGATTCGCTTGCAGGCCAGAATAGGATTTCCGTATATTAATATACTTTTTCTTTTTAGAATGAAGCTAAAGCTTTTTGTAAACGAAAGCACGATGGCAGAAAGACTACGTTATTACTTCGTGAAAAATCAAACGATAAGTGAGTACAAACTATATATATATATATATATATATATTTCTTATAGGATGGTGGGGTAAGATGGGACATCTTCTAACTGTTTTTCTTTCTCCGTTGTGTGGTAAACAGAGAATAATTATAGATATGTACAACCATAACCTCGTGACTTTATTAAAGCGTTGTTATTTGTTTGTTTTGGACACGATAATAAACTATGGAGATTTAAGTTCTAGTGGTATGTCTCACCTTACCCCACAGTATTATATATTATATGTTTACTGTAGATACATAGTAGAGTGATAGGGTAAGATGGGACACCTTTAGCACAAAATATCCAAGTATCTTGATCGTGTTTTAAAAAATGAACAACGGTATATGAAAGTCGCGGTTTTATAATTATGAGGGCACGGTTTTATAATTTTAATTTTTTTAAATATTCTTCCTTTACTTTCAAATGGGACGAGAAAATAAAATGGGACGAGAAAATATAGAATAACAATGTGTCCCATCTCCCCCATCCTACTATGGGTAGGCATTTGTATTATTTTGTGGCGGAGTGAAATTACAGCAGTGGTGATGTAGCACGCTACAAACGTTTTGGCAAGGGTTAGTAGCCTACCGTTCTGGTTCATGTCAAAAATTTTCCCTCCTGTTCGCAGACTGCAAGTTCTTCACAAAGCGTTGTTATATTTAGCAGGGAAACTACCTTTATTGTGCAGTTTCCAATATACTTAGAAATGATTACTGTTCAATCATTTGATACAAAGGCATTTTTAGACTGATTATTCTTATAGTGTGTCAAGTCATTTTACTCCTTTCTCAGAAGTTTTTTTAGAACTTTTATGGTCACATTTTATTATCTTGCACCCGCAAACAAATTATGTGCGTTTTTAGTCTGACTATACTTTCATAGTTCGTCGAGTTTTTTTACTCCCTTTCTCAGAAGTTTTTTTAGAACTTTTATGGTCACATTTTATTATCTTGCACCCGCAAACAATTTATGTGCGTTTTTAGTCTGATTACTTTCATGGTTCGTCAAGTGATTTTACCCCCTTCTAAGAAGTTTTTTTTAGAATTTTTATGATCACACTTTATTTTCTTAAACCCACAAACAATTTATGTGCATTTACAGGTCTCCGAATCCGCCTGCTCAAATTCCTACTCAAGATATTTACCGTGGTTCTGTACATTTTACGAGCAGCAATGGAAGATCGACACCGAAGTACTTGGTTAGCTTAATTAAATATTTTTATAACTTTAATGAAAAAATAGCATATCGGCGCTGACGCACGGTTGGTTAGCGCGCCTGCCTCTAACCCAGAGGTAATGGGTTCAAGGCTCGCCGCCGCTACCGTTGTGGGTGTATGTGTCTTTGGGCAAAACACTTAGCGGAAAGCGACAGTCGTTGTAACACGGGTGTACTGTTTGAACAACTTATGCCAGTATATGTATACTGTATACGTGTATAGTACAGGTTAGGGGAAGATGGAACACCTTTTTATTCTAATTTCTCGTCACATTTGGTATAGTAAACAAAGAACATTCAATGAATTATAAAGTCGTATCCTCACGACTCGCATGGACCGTTGTTAATTGTATAAAAAAATTACGATCAGGAATTTTAGATATAATGTGCTAAAGGTGTCCCATCTTCCCCACGGCAATATATAATTTAAAAAAATCCTATTTATGTACCAGCTGTGGCATGTGCGTACGAATAAACACAACAGACGGACCAGACCAAGTAAACCCATACTGGACGGACCAATACACGTTTTCGTGGACGTTAATTGTTTGGGTTGATCGGCATACAGTTATATGGATAGTACAGGTAAACACAACTTGATCTGTTTCAGCTGTTTCCTTTAAACTTTATCCTTCAACGCAGGTGGTTTTGGCATTTGTGAGTTGTTTTCACGAGGTATTGAATACTTTTGTGCATTACAAAGGCAACTTATCACAACAAGTTTTCAGCTTCACTTGGTTTATTGAAGCGGCATGTTCTTTCACTTTTATGGCAACTGTAAGTATATTATTTGCAATAAATTACGGAACAATGCCTAAATATAACTCGTGTTTTGTCTAGGTTTTCTGGGAGCCTTTACGCTGTTTGTTTGTGCCTGTTTTCCTGAATATTTGGCTGGCTAAAAGTGGATTGGAAAGCATGATAGTAAGATTGTTGTTGTCCTTTATGCATTAAACATACATGGAAAACAGAATTAGGTCTTAAAACAGACAATTTCCCTTTATAAATGCTGTTTTGCATTATATTATACAAAATACACTTTTGAGAACACATTAATTTTCAAAAACGAAAAACACGAGCAAAGAAATTAAAGCGTTTTGAAATATAAAATGGTAAAAAGAAGCCCAATAATAGAATTGAATTTAACTTGCTTTATCCTCGCGTCGTCGACAAATTATAACACGGGTATTCTGTTTTATACACCTCGTGCCAGCTTATAAGTTACCATCTATGTAACTTTATGGGTGTTTATATGGCTGGTAAATTAACTAACCCATTAGTGACCACTAGATTGAAGCAGTTGTCGTTAATTATCTTGCCCAAGGACACATGCGCCCAAAACGGTAGCAGCGACGAGCCGTGAACCCATTACCTTTATATGCAACCCTATAACTACAGAAACAAATATATTCACTAAGCCATGTCTTAGTTATGCTTTAAATTGTGTTTTCCAGAATGATTTGCACCGAGCCGCACACAAGCAACAAAGCGCCATGTTTAATCAAGTGCTGGTTCTTTTATCAACTTTAATTTGTTTATTTATGACCTGGTATGTTCATGCCTCAGTGCCCTTTAAAATATAATTAAAAAGCTAACTTATAATTTCGGTAATTTAAACCGGCCTTACGTATAAAATAGCGTTGTTAAAAACTTAATGAAACATTTGTGGTTATTATGTGCTAACTGTATCCATCTCACCGCACAGTAATATATTTTACTGCTTTATAGAAGTATAGTACTGTGGGTAAGATGGGACATTTTTAGCACATACCATCCAAATATCTTGATCGTGTTTTAAACAATTACCAAGGTCCGTGAAAAAGGTCTATGAAAGTCGTGAGGATACAGCTTTGTAATTCCCTAAACGTTTTTAGCTTACTACCAAATAGAACGGGAACAAAAAATAAAAAGACGTTTCCATTTTCCCCAACCTACTATATCTGTAAAGAGGTAGACTTATAATTTATAATTTTAGCATTTGCGGCGTCGAGCACCTGGAAAGGGCAGGAAAATATCACATGGATTTGTTTGACGCTTTCTGGTTTGTCGTTGTGACATTCAGCACCGTGGGATACGGAGACATTACACCGACAATATGGCCGTCAAAGCTACTCGTGATCATCATTATTTTTGCTGCTTTGAGCATTATTCCAAGCCAAGTAAGAACACGAGTTTTGAGATTTATGGTTTTGCGGTCAAACTTACGTTTCAGATTAACTTTGTGTAATACGTCAGCTGGTGGTTGCTATTTATATTTCTTGGTGTCTGGATAAGATTTCTAAATCATGTCCAATAAAAAACCCTTTAACAGATATTTCTTTTGGCAAACCTTTAATATAAAGCAGTTATAACACAAATTAAATACAAAAACGAAGATCAAAATAATTAAAACAAAGATAAGAATTAAGGGAATTAGCAGCAAAGCGACAGGCGTTAAAACACGCTACTGATAAAAACTATTAAGTAAAAGAGTCAAATAAAAGCGCGGCTGCTAAACCCACAATGTAGTACAAATGAACTTATATGAGTTGTATTTAATTCAAACAAATTAAAATGAAATTGGAAAACTGTTCGTTAAAACAGCAATATAACTTTCAAAGGCGGCAATTAAAAAAGCAAATCAAGTTTCACATTACATTTTTTTATGTTTTTTGACTTTGGACCATTTCCAAGAACCGTCTAGACTTTAACCGCAAAAACATGCGGTTCAATTATTCCATTTAAAACAACTCTTCTGCACCCGTGACCATGAACTTCACCGAAACGCATTTTCAGTTCTATTCTAAAATGTCACCAAGCTTTGACATTGTTGTGTGGCTAAGTTAACAGCTTTCGTTGTGTTAGAACTCATTAAATATTTAAACCTTTTATGCCCACTGTAACCTTCGTTATTATTAATGCCTACTGATATTTTCCTGATATTAAAGTCTGTTAAATTATTCATTACACTTTTGTGCAAGACCACAAAGCAGTGTTGAACTCTGTGTTTATACCTTGTGTCGGCCAATGTTATTCTCTGTGTTACAAATGTATAATTGTTAATAGTTATGCTATGGGATTTAATATGTCGTAAAGGGCCTTTGTATTCGCCACGTGAAATTTACCGTACATTTAGCTTACCGAATTATGTTACTATAAAGACATAGACGTCAGTCATATAGCTATAACTCTAGCGTTGCATGGCAACGACAGTCGCTATACACGGGTGCTCTGTTTTAATGAATGAATGTAACTTACTTTATCCTCGCGTGGCCGGAAAACGACAATCGTTATAACACGAGTGTTGATACACCTTGTGTCAGCTTACGAGTTACCACGTATGTAACTTTGTAGGCAATTACTTGTTTGCATTTTAAAGGCTAAATTCTAAACAGCAAAATAAAGCACCACTGGGTTGGAGCAATTTTTATAATGTTATGATTATATTTCAGCTTGAACAAATCTCATTCTTGTGGTCGGAGCGGTTAAGACAAGGAGGGGAGTACAGCAGACAGCGAGCTAAGACTGAGAAACATGTGGTAGTTTGTGCTACAGGTAGGATACGTGATTGTAACGGGTGGACTTTGAGCCTATTGGGCACGTAAGTAAAACATCGAACGGGCAGAATACTTCTTCGGACGACAAATATTTCATTTACAATTCATTCACGAACATGAATTCGTATTCTTAAGTAGTAAAAAGTTCAAAGTACGACTCGCATGCTAGAGGACTTAAAATATAAGTCCCAATTTGGTAACGTTCGTAGAAACATCCGTGAAGTCCCAATTTGGTAACGTTCGTAGAAACATCCGTGAAGTCCCAATTTGTTATCGTGAGTAGGAACATCCGTGTTATAACTACTGTCGTTGCCACGCCAGGTCAAAAAGGTACATTTCCCATTCGAAATTTATTGTCATTTATACCGTATAGTTTACCCATACAGCGACTTGCAGGGGCTATAAAAGGGTGCAAATCTCTCTTTACTTTAATAAACTTGTTGGTAAAATATGGGTTTTCCATTTATTCGTTCATACAATTTATTTATAATGTTGCCATATACATTGATTCCAGAAAACACAAGTCATGCAAATTGCCGTTAAGACTAACCCTAATGCTGATGCAAAATTAATCAAGTTAAATAATTCATACAACACAAGCTAAAAGATGTTGCGCGCTCAGACAGCATAAGCTTCTGGGCTCGTGTTAAAATGTTTTGCATTGCAATTAAAATCGATTCTGCTAAACGAAGTTACATGTGCATTTCGAATTCAATTTTCAGATCGTTAGATTAATGAATCTAATTATTAACACTTCGTAAATCAATTGTCAACTGCTTGAAAGTTACAATTACGCAATCATTTTGGCGTAAACCGCATAATCACATTGATTTGAACTCGCTTTAAACTTACTAGAGTTGTAAGCATAGTGTTGACTCTGTGTTAAACATGGAGTGGGGTGGGGGAGATGGGACATCTTTTCAATATATTAGGCACGAATTTGAGTTCTTTAACTGTTCATTTTTTTAGTTCTTCGAATGGATGTCATTTTGGATTTTCTTAATGAGTTTTACGCCCTGCCCTCTTTGCAAAAATACTACGTTGTCCTGCTGTCCCCCTGTGAGTTGGACGGCCCGCTAAAGAATTTCCTACAAGTGCCCATTTGGGCCGAAAGAGTAATTTATATCCAAGGCTCCCTACTTCGTGAAGTTGACTTAGTAAGAGTCAAGTAAGTGTTTAATATAACATATTTTTTATTTACCTTTTCGAAAATGATAGCGAAGATCATGTTATTGAAGAACAAAAAGAAAGAAATTAACAGCAAAACATTAGTTGTTTAAATACGCTATGAATAAAAAGTGTGGGAAAGAGTGCCAGTTTAAAACATGGCTGTGGCGCCTAAGCGCTGTTGTACTTTAGTTACTTATACCAGGATAGGGTTGGATTGTACACGTTATCTTTTTTTCCGTCCCATTTGTCAGTAAACAATTAATATTTACAGAATCATATACCAGTCCTTGCGAATCCAAAAAAATGTTTTAATTGTTTAAAACACGATCAAAAAAATTGAGATTCAAGTTGTATGAGAATAATAGGTATAGAACAGTTCAACTCGTATAAGGAATTTATAAAATAATAATTTTATTTGTCTCCTCGATTACGAAAAGATTTAGAAATATTTTGAAGGAAATGACATGACATAGCAACAAACAACAGTTGTTGCAACACGTTAACAGATAAAAACAAACTTATTTTTATTTAACATTTAACATATTCATTGTTTCTTAGAATGGATGCGGCCGAGGCCTGTTTTATCCTGACGTCACGACAGGAGGTAGACAGAGTTGCCGCAGATGAAAAGACAATTTTAAGGGCAATGGCTGTGAAGGATTTTGCGCCTAAGTGCCCTCTCTTCGTGCATATATTACGCCCTGAAAGTCGGCTACATGTACAGTTTGCTGACACGGTATATTTATTAACCATTTAAAGATATATTTAGGTGGGGAAAGACAGGACACCATTTCATTTTATTTTCTTGTCTAATTTGGTAGTGGACAAGGAACATTTAAAGAATTACAAAACCATATTATGACGATTTGCATAGACCGTTGTTAATTGTTTGAAACACGATCAGGATATTTGGTTATTATGCCCTCAAGTGGACCTGTCTTCTCCCACCTTACTATAAAGTATGTAACAGTTTTATATTGAATATTTAAATAAAACAAAGTACAGTAGAATGGGGGAAGATATGACACATTTTCATTCTATTTTCTTGTCCAATTTGGTAGTAAGCTTCCCTAGACCGTTGTTAATTGTTTAAAACACGATCAGGACATTTAGATATTATGTGCTAAAGGTGTCCCATCTTCCCCCACCCTACTGTATAAAAAGTTTTACGTGCCAACAAAATGTTTGTTATGCTATCTTAGAAATGTAGTATGAGAATATGGTGGATCATGTTAGTCCCATATAGTAGGTTGGGGTAAGATGGGAATCTTATATTCTGTTTGATCGTGCCATTTGTTAGTAAACAAAACACATTTAGAGAAATCTATATCAATATCCACACGACTCAAAAATGGAGTTTTCATTTGTTTTGTTTTTTTATAAAAAAAACAGCCTTTTTATTTTTTTATTATTTTTTATTTTATTTTATAAAAATAAAAACAAAATTAGGGGAAACGTAGAATATTGTGTACCACCGGTATCCATCTTACCCCACGGTGCTATATATTCTATGTATAAAACGTGTCTATTTCTCGTTTAACGTGTATAAGGTGTGGGATTCCACTTGGGAATTATGTAATACTCATTCCTTGCGTACTGGCCTACTGGGACACATAGTGTCATGACATATACGTGTTCTATAGTGCACTATGCCTAATGGTATTATACACCTCGTTTATTAATGTTTACTGATAAAAAAACCACATTATATACTCAAAGGTGCTTTGTGATGAAGAATTCAAGTTCGTACTGTTGGCGATGAACAGTTTTATACCCGGTATCTCTACTGTGATAACGTTACTGGCACACACTTCAAAAGGCCAGTAAGTATAGCGACTATCAATCTTTTTCAGTTTAATTTTTTGTAGTTTTCCGTGCCCAAAGAGTATGGGTTCACGGCTTGTCGTTGCTACCGTTGTGAGCGTGTATTCGTCCTTGGGTAAGACACTTTACGACAATTTGCTTCAACGCAGTAGTTACTTTGTGGGTTGTTCCAATTGTCAACGATACAGAAACGCAATCACCGCGGTAACTTGTAAGTTACATACGCGGTAACTTGTAAGCAAACACAATGTGTAAGAAAACGATCATTCGTGAACGACGATCGTTTTTTGCCCACGCGGGTGTAAAGCAAGTTAACAGGTTTCCGAGGGTATATTTTCCGAGCTTTTTAACTGACCCCCTTCCCCGTAATTTTTTTCCAGGGAAGGAAATAACTTAAACTGCCGATGGAAAAGAGATTTTGGACGGAGCGCAGGAAACGAAATCTATAGCGTGGTGGCGCAAGAGAGCAAGTTTTTCGGGGAGTACGTTGGTTCAAGTTTCACCGAAGCTTCAGTGTCTGCACACTCCAAGTAAGAGGAGCAACGATAATGTAACATTGCTTAGTATGTATCCCTATCTATTTAATGTGCTAAATAAACGTGTAGGCGTGTTACTTATACGTGATGTACGTACATTCGAATATCAGTGTGTTTGTCTTTGGGCAAGACACTATCGCTTGTTTCAACCCATTTGTTCTTCCCAAGGGCTCATACACCGACAGCGGTAGTAGCATCGAGCCTTGAACCCACAACCTTTGGGTTAAAGGCAGGCGCGCTTACCGCTGTGCTACGGCCGTAACGGCGCCGAAGAAGGATAAATGTATTTTGAATTTTTGTTAGGTGTGGAGCAACTCTCATCGGAGTCGAGCGCTCCGGGGAGATCCTAATCAACCCCGGTCCTAAGTTCACACTGGATGAAGAAGATGTCCTCTTCTACATCTGCCTTACTCAGGAGGAAGATGCGATCATCGTGGAAGGGATGCATGAGCAGCAGCACTCTGGAAGCCGGAGGAGCAAACGAGAGTCCGCAGGATCAATACGGAAGATTGATGCGGATGAAATTGGTGATTATGTTTTTGCAAATTATAAATATGAATGAATGTAACTTATTTATCCTCGCATGGCGGGGAAACTGCATCGTTATAACACTGGTGTTCTGTTTCACACATCACCGCTTACACGCCTATGAATTACCATGTATGTAACTTTGTGGGTGATTAAATATTATTTTTATACGCCTAACCTATTTTTTACTGAACTACGACACGTTTTATAATTCTTTGAATGTTCTTTGTTTGCTACCAAAGGGGGGCAGAAATATAAGCTATTACCACAACAGTCTAGCAAAATTAGGTAATGTTATAATTTATTCGAATAACCTATTTTTTGCAGTAAACCAAAACATGCTACTGACTACCCAAGTCAGCGCATCCCAAAGCGAAATCTTTACTGACGAGACAGCAGAACCATACATTACTTCAACAACCTTGAGAGAGTAAATACCTATAAGTTAAAATTAAATGATTGAATGAATGTAATTTGCTTTATCCTCGTGGGGCAGAGAAATGACCGTCGTTATAATACAGATATTCAGTTTCACATATCTTATACCCGATTACAAGTTATCGCATAAGTTTACTTTGTAGGTAACTCATTTTTTATGTACATGGCTGACAATTAAAAATAACTGAAGGGGCCATTTGGTTGGAGCAAGAGCCGTTAAATGTCTTGCCCAAATGATACAAATGGTAACAGCGTCGAGCCTTGAACCCACAGCCTCTGGGATAAAGACGGGCGTGCTAACCGCTGTCCAACGGCGTTAAAAATTATAGAATTAATCTCTTATATTTTTAGGACCAGAATCGGCTTCCCTCCTGTGTCTCCATATATCGGACACTTAACGCCAACTATGTGCCATATTCTAAGGGACCGAGCAAAGCTGTGTTGTATGCGAATGGACAGGGTAACGTATAGATAAATAAGTTTGCTAAATCCGTGAAAAATGTTTTATATACGAACCGAACCACCGAATTATAATAAACATTGTAAATTTATGCTTATTACTATATATAGTAGAGTAATAGTTATGCTTATTACTATATATAGTAGAGTGGGAAAAAACGGAACAGTTTTTTGTATATTCTACTAAATTGATTAAGAAGTAGAGTTTTTTGTATTCTACTAAATTGATTAAGAAATGGAATAAAAAGTTTTCTATTCCCCCACCCTGCTATACTTCATAATTTCCATGCAATAAATTTTCTACGTTATTATATACAGCCATGCGAGCATTGCCGCCATACATCAGCTTTGCATTACAAGTGGTCCACTGCCCCCATCATTATAACAGCGGAGTTTGCAGCTCAAAGTCTCTTCAACGTTCTTATTCCCTTGCGAGCTCACTACAGGTATAAGCTGTACTTTATGTGGTATACCATGGACTACTCAATACAGCAGTTTAGGTGTATTTATAGGCCCTGTTTTATGTGGCCCATGTATATAATAGTATAGGTTTGGTTAAGTGGTCCATGTTTTTTTTTCACTTTTAACGTACCATTTGGTTGTAAGTAAAGAACATTTACGAGTTACATGAAACCCTATATATCTTTGCAAGTTTTGGTACATTAGTAGTTGCTAAAAACACAGGAAATGTGAGACATTATAAAGTAGAGTGGGGAAAATGGGACATATTTTTGTTCTATTTTCTCGTCTTATTTAATGGTAAACAAAGAACATTTAACAAACTATAAATCTGTTTCCTCTCTTCTGCCATAGATCATTGTTAATTGTTTAAAACACAATCAGGATGTTTGCATATTGTGAGCTTAAGGTGTCCCATCTTTATATGTGTTACCAAAGTGAATCCAATTTGGGCATTTTGCACATAATAACTTCATTCATGTTTAGTTAAACAGAATTACCCACTAATATGCATTTCTTCTAAAGACCTATAGGTTCCATACACCCTGTGGTACTACTGCTCGAACACTCTCCTGAAAATGCGTTCCTGAATGCTATAAGCTGTTTCCCAATGACTTACTATATGCTGGGTAACATGAACGGGTGAGTACGTTTGCAGTCAGCAATCTGTTTCATAGTCTTGTCCTGTTCTGACCGGTTTTAACCTGAAAAAATTTCATCATTGCTTATAACACGGTGCGTGTATTTAACGCTTAACTCCATCGTATTTATGATTATCTGCCGTGGCAGTTACGGAAGTACACGTAGGAGTTATCACTCCTGCCGACAGACTACGTAAGTTACCTCAAGCATGACGTAACGATTGATGACGTATGTTGGTGACGTAACTTCAATGTGTTTGCCTATTTTCATGTCGTTGGCCTACAGTCTTATTTTCAGTAGCATGTATTTGTTTAAGCTCACACGCACGTGTATTTACTATTAGCAGTATAGTAGGGTGTGGGAGAAGATGGGATACCTTTAGCACGTAATATCCAAATACCCTGGTCGTTTTTTAACAATTAACAACGGTGTATGGCTGTCGTGGGAATATGGTTTTATAATTCTTTGAATGTTCTTTGTTTATTTCAAATGGAACGAGAAAATAGAATAAAAAGGTGCCCCATCTTCCCCCACACTTCTATATTTTTTGTGGCAGGTATACCACGCTGTAAAATATATGTCATGTTATAATTTAATCTAAACAGTTCAATGCAATGTATTGGAAAGCATTTTAAAGTACTCCAAACGTTTTAGATTAGATTCGTTACTGAACGCTGGAGTTACAGAAGCGCATTCTGTAATTATTATTGACAGGGAGACTTCTATGTATGCAGAAGAAGCTTACATGGCGGATTCAAGGTACGTATGGCCTTTACTGGAACGAATAGATTATTGTTGTAGGAATATGGCTGTACAATGGCTATAAAAGCCAACCCCCTCTTTTTGTATAGTAGTGTGGGGGAAGATGGGACACCTTTAGCACATATTATCCAGATATTCTGATCGTGTTTTAAACAAATAACAACGGTCTATGAAAGTTATGAGGACATAGTTTCGTATTTCTTTGAATGATCTTTGTTTACTACCAAATGGGACGAGAAAATATAGTTAAAAAGTGTCCCATCTTCCCCCATCCTACTGTATAATAACTTGTTTTAATTAAATTCTTGTTTTAATTACATTTTCGTAACTCAGCGTGAGTTCACCCACGGCCTACTAGAGTAAAACTATCTAGTAGGCCGTAATTCACCATTTGACAACAGTAAGTATAAAATAATTTACTATATGTTGGGTGCAACAGCCACGCTATTTAATTGACACTCTTTTCCACACTTTTTATCAACTGTAGTTTTGCTGTTGATTCCTTTCTCTTCCTTCTTTAAATATTATGATCTTCGCTACCATTTTCAAATAGACAAATTTAAGTAATATTATGTTATCTTATCATAACTGTTGTATAGTAGGTTGGGGTAAGATGGTCCATGTTTTTATTTTATTGTCCCATTTATTAGTAAACCTTAAATGTATAATATTCAAATACCCTGATCGTGTTTTAAACAATAAATAGCAGTCTATCGGGGTCGTGAGGAAACAGTTTCTTAATTCTTTAACTGTTTTTTTTTTTTACTACCAAATGGAGCGAGAAAATAGAATGAAAAGGTGTCCCATCTTTCCCCATCCTACTATACATATGTATTTAATAGGCAATTGGTCGCAACACAGACGATGTTTCGCTTATTTCCTCGAGTACCAGCTTGTCTTGAGTTAACACACGCCAGTAATATGAGGTTCATGCACTTTGTTCCACCTAACCCTAATGTTGATGCGGACAATTATAGAAAGGCAAGTTAAAATACAGTGTGTGCTAATACTTATAACGTTTTGTTTTGTCAAATTACTAATACGTATACCTTAAAGAAAATAGGTGACAGTTCAAAAGGCATATACCAAACATTTTTTTCTTTAAAAAATGTAACCTTTTTGCTCCAACGCTGGGTCACTTATGGGTTGTCTTAATTGTCAGCCATATATTTAAGAAAAACCACAAAGTTACATACGTGGTAACCCCCTAAGCTAGCACGAGAGGTAAGGAACATAATTAAACGCCCGTATTATAACGACCGTCGTTACCCGGCCACGGGAGAACAAAAGTTACATTCATTCATTCAATATAATAAATCGTCGAAGAGAGATAGAATAAATCGTTGAAGTTGTTTTTTCACGCAGGTACGTGACCGAGAAAAGTCGTGCAGTCTGCCATATTTGTTCCGTGAGGCATTCGTTTCCGGCAAAGTGTTCAGTTCAAGCATGCTCGACACCCTACTTTACCAATCCTACGTAAAGGGATACCTTTGTACGTTACTGCGGGTAATGCTGGGGTTACAATACACTTCTGGGTCAGGCCATTTGACAACAGTAAGTATGAATTCGGCCCATGTTATGAACCGTGTTACGAAAATGGTAGTAAACTAAAAACATTCAAAGAATTATAACTCCATCGTAACGACTCCTATATAGACCGCGGTTAATTGTTTAAAACAAGGTCAGGATATTTGGATATAGTAAAGTGGGGGAGACGGGAAACCTTTAGCATATAATATACAAATATCCTGATCGTGTTTTAAACATTTAACCGTGGTCTATAAAAGTCGAGACGATACCGTTTTATAATTCTTTGAATGTTTTTTTTTGTTTACTATCAAATTGGACGAGCAAATCGCATAAAAAGTGTCCTATCTTCCCTACCCTACCATATTATGTGCTAAAGTGGTTCCGTCTTCCCTTACCCTATTAAAACTTCTCTTTTAGCACAAAGTCACGTCGCACCAACATGGGAAAACATACCACGAAATGTTCAAAATCTTGAGCCGAAAATCCGGGAGTATAGTGTTTGGGATATATCGGTACGAGGAAAGCGCTTCTGCTGCGTCTTCTCTCACCCATTCTTTCGTTATGGACGAAACGAATCAAGGGGGCAAATCGCTGTCGGTGGCCAGGGCTGTTCGGACTAGCGGTGAGTATCAAAATTGGCAATTTTTGAACTTATCTTTTAACTATAGCACAGTGGTTAGCACGCCGTCATTGGGCAAGACACTTAATCGTTGTTGTTGCTCCAATCCAGTGGTCACTGATGGGTTGTCCAAATTGTTATACATAATATATAATGATAAAAAGTAAGCACGCCTGCCTGTAGCCGAGAGGTTATTGGTTCAATGCTCGTCGCTGCTACTATGCGAGCGTTTATGTCATTTGGCAAAGAACTTTATCACAATTGTTCAAATCCATTAGTTACAAATGAGTTGTTTAAACTGTCATTGATGAATAATCCTAAAAAAATCACCGCCCACAAAGTTACATACGAGGTAACAAGTTGTATGAACAAAACATCCGTGTTATAACGACTGTCATTTTCCTGCCGTGCGAGGCTAAAACAAGTTACTTTCAACTGGCATTGTTTCCCGCACTTTTTATACATAGCGTGTTTCAACAACTTTTATTATTATGCTGTTGATTTCCTTTGCTTCGTATTTTAAATAACGTGATCTTTCGCACGGCCTACTATATAGGCTCTTTAATTTCAAAAGTAAAATGTGAAATATCCGGCTGTATCTCTAGTAGGCCGTGAATCTTCGCTATCGTTTTCAAAGACAAATATAAAAACTTAAAAGGTATGTAATGTTATATATGACATTCATTCCTCTTACTTGCAGTAAAAGGTGCAGCTTTGGTTGGTGAAGTCGAAGACGACGCAAACGTGGATACTCCGAAGAGACGAAGACCGAGTGCCATTAGTCTGTCTGCCATGAAACAGAACTTCCGGTCAAGGTGAATGCAGTCACATTTAAACTGATTTCGTATATGGTTACTATACGAGTTATACACTAGTCAAAAGTAAAATAAAAAGTTTATAATAATAAATAAATCATTTAAAAAGTTTTTTTGAAGGTGTTATAAAAACAGTAGTTTTATGTTAAATATAAAAAGCGAAGTAATACACGATTGACAACTGTAAACATGTAGTGGGAAAGACGAGACAACTTTATCACACAATCTTTAAATATCCTGATCGTGTTTTAAACAATTTACAACGGTCTATGAAAGTAATAAGGATATACGGTTTTATAATTCTTTAAATGTTCCTTAATTGTTTACTACCAAATGGGACGAAAAAAAGAATCTCAGTGTGTCCCATCATCCCCCACTCTACTGAATTACCTGAACGCGGTAGCACCACGGGTGTTGGGCCAATATGGGCCAATCCTGGCCTATATGAAACCTAGGTCCCATGGCGTGCCGCGATGCGAGACCTCACCCACATGGAATAGAATATTAATAAATCCTGTTTAAATAACAGAATTATGCTTAGATTTACTTCCACGAAACGTCAGAGCATTCGCCGTCTCCACCAAATACATTGTTCGAAGTCGGAGAGAGAAAACTTAGACGACATGATCAGGGTTGGTAACGTTAAAACATAATTTCTAAATAAATCAAACTTTAAAATTTATTCTCACACTGTTAACTTCTTAATCACTTTTTTCTTTTTTCATTCATTTTTTATCATAACATTTTAAAATGATAAAATGGCATTTACCCATATTTTCTGTCTATTTGTATTTTTCTTATTAAGCCTACCATTTTTTTACAGATAACTATGTATTTTTCCCAATTACTAAATCATGTTTTTACTATGGAAACCACAAAATGTGACTGAATCTTATTATACAGGAATGATATTTTCACCCGTGTGTATAAACACATAGTGGGGTTTGGGAAATATGAGACAACCTTTCATTCTATATTTCGTCCCATTTGGTATTAAACAAAGAAAATTCAAAGAATTATAAAACCGTTTCCCTACGACTTCCATAGACCGTGTTAATTGTTTAAAAGACGTTTAAAAAACTTTTTTTCTCGTCAGAATTATAAAACCGTATTTCTGCGATTCTAAAAGAGCGTTTTAATTTGTTAATAGTACGAGTCGGGTACTATAACGCTATCTTATCCCCACAGTGCTATAACTGCTATAATAAACATTTTAAAGAAGTATAAATTGTTTAAACTTTAATTTCTATTATTATTAGTCACGAATGCGAGAACTTGACCTTGACAGTCACCCACAACCAACGAGGCACACCGAAGATTTTCATAAAAACAGTCAATTCGGTTACATCTTGTTGAACCCCCCGCCTGAAACAACAGTCAAAGACGGCGACGTGCTGTAAGTTTATGTCTCAATTGCGCATACCACTACATTTGACCACATAGTAAAACAATAGGTATATATAGTATGAGGTGGGGGTAGACGGGACACCTTTCATTCTGTACTTCTTCGTCCCAATTGGTAGTAAACAAAGAACATTTAATGAATATATAAAACCGTATCCTCACGACTTTTATAGGCAGCTGTTAATTGCCTAAACACGTTCAGTATATTATATGCTAAAGGTGTCCTATCCTATCCCATAGTACTATTATACCTGTGCACCTTTCGTAAATATAGGTACATGATGAGCCCCGAGGTGACCTGTGAAAGTCGCGCCGAGTCCCACCTTAGCAGTGCCAGTGGGGACAGCCTTATGTCGTCCATCTCACGTCTTCATGAACCTACGAACGCAACTTCAACCAAACACGTATTAGACGACGCAAAAGCGACCGCGGACAAACTCTGGAACAACATTGTATTAACACGTGAAATTTCGGTGATTGACGAAGAAGGCGATACAACAGACAACGAATCTGACAAGAAATTTTTACCAAGGGATAACAACCTAGTCGTATAGGTGATCCTATGGAAAAAAATCAAATAATTTTTGGAAGTTCCCAATTTTTGAAAGGTATTTCAACCTTTGAGCTTAACCAGACACACAGCTGCGTTTTAAACCCACAAAAGCCCGCCAATTACGCTGCATCGTGCAGTCTTGGTCGTTATATTTTCTATATTAGCAATGAGAGCTTAACTGCCACATAGGCGTGCTTGTGAAAAGGGCTTGTCGTTCAGTATACAGGAAATTGCAGTTTTGTATTGAGTTTTAGCAATACCGTTAAATGGTGCATTAGATATCTAACGCTACTTAAAAATATAACGGCTCCGTAGAACAGCACTTTACTTTTTAGAGCACTTTTGTAGTGATTTACCTCTTTTACTGGCTATACCATACAAGTCCCACTGAAGTATCGCAGTAGGTCCAAAAAGTTCAATTATTCGTAAAAACTAATTTTAACTTGACGTTTATTTTTACCCCTATGGTCTTTTTTCTTGGATTCCTTACCTGTTTTTAATAAATTTAAAAAAAAAATCGATTTCTAGATTACCTGTGCCCACTAAACTGTAAAGCGTAGTGGAAATACCGTACAGCTAAAAATGTCCAGAAAATCACCGTCTGACCAACAGCCTTTTTTGTAAACAAGACACTTTAAGTTAAAAGCTTTGCGCTCCTTCGCTGTGCCCGAAAAACAACCTAAAAAAGCGAGAACTGGAATAGTTTACGTGACTTGTTTCGAATTAGGTTACCGGTCGATTGCGCTCTTTGTGTCGTTTCTGCTCACACTATTGTTACATAGTCTACTATGTTCTAGTAAAGTATATGGTTATTTTGATAATTAGTGATCACGTAATTTGATATCAGTTCTCTGTAATTACTACTTTTCAAAATTTACCATTGAGATTTGAACCAGATTCGGTGCGTGGCGGTAGCGATTATAGATAATGACCCTTGCACTGCTTTGTAAAAACTACGGCTTTTTTGGAGGATGTACTGTTTCAATCAAGGAAACAATTGGCCTAACTGCCCGTATAGCAAAACTCTTTTTAGTCACGTTTTATATCGGTTACATTATTTACTGCTGCGTAACTATAGTTTTCGTGCTATGACGTGTGGCACCGTAGGATATTTTATTGTTATGAGTTAAAAAGCCGATGGATAATAGACAGTCAATAATCTCACGTTCCAAAACTAGACCAAACAAGTTTTGTGTAGTAACTTTTTTACTTGTCGACTGTTTCATACCGCAGTAGTAAGTTTATCAGTAGAGCGTAACGAGCAAAGCAAGCATGTTGATATTTAGTTCCGAAAGTTACAATATCAGCTTATAAAAGACAGATTAAATGTATGCTAAACATGTTTTATCGACACGTGGTACAGATACGTATAGTTAGCAGATTATTTTACTATTAGCATCTGGAGAATGCTTCGACGACTATTCGTACCAATTTGCCTCACAATTCTGATGTTTAAAGGTTTGTACTAATTTTGTACGTCTAACCCGATTTGGACAGCATGCATTGTTGCAAAATAAAATGCCAGCCAAACATAAAAATACCCCCCAAAACAAGCACTTTATAGGTGCTTTGTTTTGGGAGGGTTTGTTAAAGTTAAATTTATGGTAACTTGTAAGCTGGCACGGGGTGTATGAAATAGCTAGAACGCCCATGTTATAACGACAGTCGTTTTCCGGCCACGCAAGAATAAACAAGTTGCATTCATTCTTTTATTCCTTTATTTATTTATTTTATTTTTTAAATGAAACACAGACGCCTTTCCAATTTCATTACGTGTGAGTACTGGCTCTGACGTCATTCTTTCATCTGCCAATCAAACGATAACAAGAGCAAGAGGGTTTACCAACTTTTCTGTAATACCAGTCGGCATTCAGGCGTCCGGTCTTTCTTCGTGCTATTGGAACTACAGTAGTTCAACAATAAGTATGTTTGATGAATCCATAGGGTGTCAGAACTTTTCGTCCTCTAACGTTTCGTTTACTTGCAATATTAATAATAATGGAAATATACAATCTACGTTGACGCTGCATTCGCCCCTTACGCAAAACTTTACGTTGAGTCTCCGTTGTTTCTCTTCGCCCAACTACGACTTGAGAGTAATTGTAAAAGGTATGTAACTTTATTTTTATCTTTGGTTACATATATATATATATATATATATATATATAAAGTGTTTGGATTAGAATAATAGGGGGGAGGATTCCTCACTAGCAGTCTAGCACCTGAGTTATTAAAATGAATAATACATTAACCATTAATTAGTACACTGGCACCTTAGCACAGTTAGTTAGTGGCCTGCCTCTAACCCAGAGGTAATCGGTTCAAGGCTCTTCGGTGCTACCATTGTGGGCATATGTGTTTTTGGGCAAGAAACTTAACGGCAATTGCTCCAACCCAATGGTCACTAATGGGTTGTTCAAATCATCAGCCATACATAAAAAAATAGAAAAATTCCCCCCCAAAAAAATCACCCACAAAGTAACATACTTGGTAACTGGCAACTTGGCAGAAGGTGTATGAAACAGAACACTGGTGTTAAACAAATGTCATTTTCCAAATATGAGAAGATAAAGTAAGTTACATTACATTCATGCATACATTTATCTCAGTCCCCCTATTTTCTATTTAGAATGCGATAGTAGTACAACATTACCGTTTGGATCAAAACCAGCCCCACACGCCTATGGTGCATGTGGTTACAACTGCAAAAGACAAATACAATGCATTCAGGGATACACAGGGACTCCAGTTACTTCAACATGTACATATAATGCAACGTGGTCACAACTTCCAAACTGCAGCATAGGTTTGAATTTCTCTTGTTTTTTTTATATTTGGTCCCCATATGTACTTTTTTAATACTTTTTTGGGGCCAACACATGTGGATATATTGTTTTGCTGGTAGTTTCTAAAACAAACCATCACTCTTAAGTTTTAAAATAGGGAAAAAGGGGATTAGCATAACAATTTTGTTCAAATTTTATTTTTTTGCAGGTTGACTTGTACAATTTTTTTTACTATTATTGGAGTTTCCAAATATTTTATTATTTATGACTTCAATATATAAAAAACAACTTAAAATTTACTTTATTTTTATTCTAAATAAAGACTTTCAGAGCACTAGATTTTCCACGAACAAGCATTTTTATATATAATCGTATTCCTTTAATTTCAGATCACTGTTCCGGGCAAACTATCTGTGGGGAAAACACTATATGTTTAAATGTTCCAAACAAAAATGTGGGCTACACTTGCAAGTGCAAAGCAGGATATGTGTTTGTGGGCGATGGTGTTAAGTGTGCAGACATTAATGAATGCCAGATTGACAAATGTCACCCTATGGCAAATTGCACTAACATGCCAGGGAGTTATAACTGCACATGTTTTGCTGGTTTTACTGGAGATGGCTTCACATGTACTGACATTAATGAATGTGTTGTAGACCCCACGATTTGCCTTAATTCAGAGTGTAATAATACTATAGGGAGCTACATTTGCTCTGGTTGCCGCAGAGGTTTTGCTAATAATGGTTTCAGTGTATGTGTTGATATCAATGAATGCATTTCCAACCCTTGCCCAGTTAACACAATGTGCAGTAACACAGTGGGGAGTTTTACTTGTCAATGCAATCCTGGTTTTATTATAGGAACCAATGGTACCTGCATTCTCAATGGTAAGGGTTATCCACAACCAATTTGTTAGTTTTTTGTAACTTTAGAAGTAATAAATACTTCTCCAAAACCATGTGATCAAAATATTTCAACTGAAAATTTTAAAAGCATTTAGGTTTTGCTAAATAAATAGGTTATAAAAGTATAACATGCACATTAAAACAAAATAGAAATATTTTTTTTTTTAACTTTTTACTATTTTTTAAAATTTAAATCTGTAAGGTCCTATCATGGTTTTAAATACAGTGTGTCACTAAATCCACTAAAATTGCATTAATTTTTAGCATGTCAATTTTAAACAAATTTCATCAAATTAATTTGTTAATTTTGAAAATTTCTTGACAAATTAATTTATTAATATTTAACAAAAATGACAAAATGATATGATATATATTTTGAACATTTCTAGAAAACCCATGTTTGGGAAAGACTTGTGCAAGCAATGCAACGTGCCATGTTCTTGAAACTGCGTTAATACCGGAATCGTTTGACTATGACTTGGGAAGTGGGGACAGAATTGCGATTTGTATCTGTGACCCTGGATTTGGAGGCTTGGGAGAAATTAGCTGCACAAGTGAGCAGTGTTCACAGATATTTTTTCAGTGATGCCTTTATAAAAGCATCTTTTGGGTCGAATTTCTGACTTTTTAAAGTTATGTAATTTTATTTATATATTCACATCCCCTGCAAAAGTTGCATGATGAAACATCTTATATTATACACAGATTAATCAGTAAAATCTTGTTTGCATTGATATACACAGTAAATATTCATTACAAAATAACATATTTGTATCTTTCTACACATGTGTTTTTAGCATATTAAACATACAAAAACGTTTAATTTAAACCAACAATAATTTGTTTTCCCATACCATAAAAATGGAACTTGTGTGCGTTGAAATAAACAGTGAATACTCATTACAAAAATAACATATTTGTATATCTCTTGCAGATACATGTTCATTTGGATCTTTTAGTATTGGTGGGGTGATGGTTTCGTTTAATTTCACTTTTACTTCCCTTACTGCTTATTCAAATGAAAGATGTTCATCGGGTTAGTAATAAGAGTATACTAAAACAAACTTGTATTATTTCTGTTATTTCTATTTAATCATAACTTTATTTGTTTCTTTGATTACGGTAGCGTTTTATATATATATAGTTTTTATTAGACTGGTGTCTTATTTAAAACTAAAATTTAGTTATAATACGAATAACTTTATTTGTCTCTTCGATTACGGTAGCGAAAATTTAAAAATATTTTAAACGAAAATACAGAATATAGCGACAAAACAACAGTTGTCAAAACACACTTACAGACAAAAACATATTTACATTTAATTGGAAGAAAATAAGCATGGTTGCTACATTTTAGTTTTTATTTCTTTATTTTAATGGTCAATATAACAGTTAATATAATCACCCACAATTCCACAAAGTAACATACATGGTAACTGGTTAGCTGTCATGAGGTGTATGAACACACATTTTATAACGCTTGTTGTTGTTGTTCTGCCACGCGAGGATAAAGTAAGTTACATTCACTTAATATCTCTATTAAAAATAAGTTAAATTGTAAGTTCACAGTGTTGCACAATCTATTTTTACTACAGGTTACCCCATAGCTTCTATTTTATGCGGTGTACAAACCGAACCAGGCGGTGGAAGCACTGTTCAGTTTCTGGAGTCTTCTGTGTCTTTTACTGATTGTAACTTTGCTAATGACATTCAAACTGCAATAGAACAGGTATATGATGTGGCATGTGGCTACTTACTTGCTTTATTTGACTGTATCTAATTTCTTGTTTAATTGAGGTTTTAAACAAAAGTATGTCATTTTAACTTAACACCGTTATAATAATTAAAAAATTAAAATTAAGAAAAAAAAATATTAGAAACAATTGAAATTTATACTATTGTAACTTAAAAATATTATTAAAATAGGCCAGAAAGACAAATATTAATATACTCTATTTTGTTTGTTTCATTACAGCAAACCAGACACACACTGTATCATGCAACCTCTGTTTAGTGGTGAACTGGTGACTCATTTCATGCATATCTTGTTATGCCCTATAACAACAATACATTACACCTCATATATAAGCTATTAGGGATATGATGTTTTACACGATATTTCAATTAAACCATGACAATAAATGACCTTATATTCTAAGTTGATAACATAATCTAAGCTCGGTTTTACAATGTTTGCATAATTAAATTTTATTAGACAAAAAAACTACTACTATACGACAAAATTCAGTTTAAAATTGCATAAATTTAACAGAAAAAGGTTAAGTCTGCCGCCACCTAGACGAGTCTATGTAAAATTAACATTATTATCAAATGTCTAATTTACCATCTAAAAAAAAAAATATTAATATTTTACAACTGGCAATTTAGTCTACACCTTTATTTAAGGATAATGGGTTAAGTGCACATAATTAATTTACATAATGCCTTGTTTCACCATGTTAAAAAAAAAATTTAGGTTAACATCACAAATGTAACTGCAACCCAAATTGAAGAGGTTTTAACTGAGTTGGATCTAATCACGTCAGTGCCTGAAATTGTCAGCGACAACGACACAAACAATGTGGTTACCTTTATATCATCAGTTACCATGCTTGCTGGTGAAGGGAACATTCAGGTATTTTTAATTTAAACACCGTTGTTTTTCTAAAGATTTATACACTGTTTGTTTCTATTGATATAGTAAGGTAAAAAAAACGATAGGACACCTTTTCATTCTATTTTCTCGTCCCACCAAATTGTGCAACTGCATATTCACAGGTGACGGAAAACATTTATCAGAAAGTAGTTTCCATAGCTGACCACATAACTACAAAAATACAACTAACATCACCTGCTGGATCAGAGACTTCTCTTTTATCATCACTTGATTCCCTGGGTTTTCAAGTTGACGTTTCAACTACTCAATTCAACTTTTTAACTGAAAATATCGTGGCCCAGGTTTGTATAGTTTGTCCTAAAAAAATTTGAAAAAAAAATTAAAAAACTGATTGTACTGATTGTACCATACTCCATAGTTTTTATCAACTGTCGTTTTGCTGCTTATACCCAAATAGATAAAAATAGATTGTGGCAAGCATAGCATAGTATCTCTTATAACAGTTTTCCTAAATGTTACCATGCACAGGGGTTTCAAACGCAAGTATTTGCTTGTAAGTTACTGATGTCATTTGTAGAATGTTCCTCATTTCACCACAAACTTTACAATTCTGCAATTTTGGCCTATTTTTTTGTCATAACTACAGTTATGCATTCTGCTATTCCTCATTAAATTATAAATTCTGAAAAAAAAAACTTAACACATTGTTTTGCAAACAAAAATAATGTTAATGGGTCTATTACTGAAGATCCCCTGCCCATTTATCTGTAAAGTTTATTCCCACAGGTACAAAATCAGAGTGTTATGAATTCAGCAAGATTTGAGCCAATGATATACGAGAACAGCAGCTCAGGGAATCTAATTCAACCAATAAGAGTTGACATACCAGCAGTAGCAATACAAGCTGCTCTTAACAATCAAGGAATTTCTCGTAAGCGCAGAGCAGCGGAAGAAAACACAAAACTTGTTTTTATTCTCCATAGAGATTCTACCTTATTTCAAAACAAGGAGAGAGCCAATTGGGTAAGCTGTTTTTTTCTTCTTTTTTTCAAAAGTTTATTTTTTTTTGTTTTTTCAAGTTTTTCTCTTAAAATAGATTTGTTCTGCCATAGCAGGGCAATGACATTCTTTGTTACATTGGTGTTCTGTTTTATACAACAATTTTTCGCTTGCAATTTGTCACAAACGTAACTTTGTAGGTAAATATCTGATTTTTTAAACTTTTTGTATAGAGTAAAGTTCGATTTCCCATAAGATGCCATTGAGTTCGAACAATTGCAAAACACATTCTGAAAGACACATATGCCCACAATTGTGGCAGACTTAAGTTTCACACCCATATACTATGGGCTAAGTCAAAACTCAAAAAGCAAGCGCTTTAACCTCAATACTTCGGCAATTTTATTTCTGATGGTTTTTATTTTTTTCCAGGTTGCAAGTGCTACAGTGGGCAATACTTCTGTTTCAGGGTTTTCCAATGCAGTGAACATCACACATAGCACAGTTACTTCAAAAGTTGGGGAATTTTTTGATACCACAACTCAAAAAGTGAGAATGAATGTTAATAATGACTAACCTTATATTTTTCCCTTTAATTTTTCTTGTTTTTATTTATTTGGTATTTAGTTTCTAAAATAAAAAGATATGTTCCGTATTTTTATATAGAAAATGACTATTTTAAGTTTTGTAATTTTTTACATTAAATTTCAGACCATGTATACGAACAACACTTGTGTGTTTTGGGACTTCGCGACAAATTCTTGGTCCAAGGAAGGCTGTTGTTTAATTGAAAACTCGGTGCCAGCTCAATGTTCATGCAACCATCTCACTAACTTTGCTCTGCTAGTAGTAAGTGAAATGTAAAAAGACGTTTTGTGCATCTCATGAAATATACAATTTGTTGTAATCAAGAGAAAATGCATGGTGTATTTATGCAAAAAACATGCTTAAAATGTAGAATGCTATTATGTAACAAGCAAGTTTTCACATTGAACACAATAGTTCATTTCTACACCGCATATCAAACTCACAATGCATTTTTTCCCCACCACCAAACTGCAGCTATTTAACTTCCAGAAATTTAACTACTTACATAGATAGTTACATGAAAACACATTTCAGAATGTACATGAAGTTCCAGAAGATGCAGTTCTTACAACGGTCTCCAACATTGGATGTGTCTTTTCCATTGTCTTTTTAATAATCACTTTTGTAATTCTGGTTTCTTTCAAGTAAGTCAAGTAACAATTATCTTTAAATGTAGCTAACTTTATGCATGGCCGGAAAATGACAGTCACTATAACATGGGTGTTCATACACCTTGTGGCAGCTTACGAGTTACCAAGTATGTTACTTTGTGGGTGATTATTTTTATTTTTTTTTATGTATGGCTGATAATTTAGACAACTCATTAGTGACCAGCACTGGGTCGAAGCGGTTGCCGGTAATTGTCTTGCCCAAAGACACATACGACCCACAATGGTAGCATTACCTCTGGTTTGCAGGCAGGCCTACTAACCATTTTCTGTATACTGCAAAAACGTCACTCATGAAAACACAATATGTGTTATGTATGTATAAAGACTGCTACATTATAACTTGACTATTTAAAACCTATCTACCCACCATACTTCCACGGGCTCTGGGACATTTTTATCACTTACCAAAAATAACAGAAACAAAAAAAAATACACTAAAAAAATTTTTTATACGCAACAAAAGAAATTCAATGGACATCTAAGAATTTTTTTTTTACGAAACAAAGCAAAAAATTTATTAAACCTAACAATACAATAAAACGTTCCAGAGAACTAAGAGAAAAAGCTCCCAATGAGACAATCATTAACATCAGCATCAACCAAGCGTTGGTCTTCCTTGTCTTCATTATAGGAGTTGATCTTCGGAGTAACACCAACATCTGCATCACGAGCACTGCGTTTCTTCATTACTTTAACTTAACAACATGGATGTGGACAGCTGTGTATGGATACATTCTCTTCACTGCTTTCGTAAAAGTAAGTAATCTTGTGTCTTTTCGCATAAGGTTTTCTAGTTGCAAAGTGACTTGTTTTATTGCACGAGCTCTGTCTTTAGGCAGACTTTGTTTTCCATTAGAAGTATAACTTGATAATGGTTAAACCTAAATGGCTCATTTGTCTGCTAGGTGTAACAACCACACTTATTTCCTTCTAAATAAATGTATATACGTTTTTAACTGTAAGCGTATTTTGTTGTTTTGTTGCTATATCCTGTCTTTTCATTTAAAATATTTCTAAAACTTAACTACTGGCATTGAAGAGACAAATAAAGTTATTCATATTATAATTAAACTTTAGTTTTTAATAATACTACATCAGTCTAATAAAAACTATACCTATAAATTCAAAAAATGGTGTGTCTTTAATTTTTTTAGGACGTTCTGTTTTTTCAGATTGTAAACATAAGCATAGTGCGTGTCACCAAAACATTATACCTCCTGTCATACGGAATTCCTATTTTCATTGTTGGTGTAAACCTAGGCATCACTCTACCACTGTCAAAAACACCAGAGTACCCACCAATATGTGGAGCTGGTAAGATATCTGATTAACAAGTAACCCCATGCACTACAGTACTATACATGCACTATTGTGGGCGCGCATGCCTCTAACCCAGAGGTAATGTGTTCAAGGCTCATCTCTACCACCATAGTGCGCATATGTGTCATTGGGCAAGATACTTAAAGGCAATTTATTGCTTTAACTTAGTGGTCACTAATGGTCTGTTCAAATATCAGTAATATATATATCAAAAATCCCAAAAATATTCACCCACAAAGTAACATTAACATACATGGTAACGTGTAAGTTAGCACGAGGTGCATAAAACATAACACCCATGTTATAGTGACTGTTGTTTTCCAGCCAGGATAATTTACATTCACATTACACATCACTGGGCAACTTAACTGAAAATATATAGCTTGCAAATGCAAGACATACCAAAATGTCTGGTGCAGTTTTACAGTGTTGGAAAGGTTGCTTATTATTAACACTTATAATACCAAATGCTAGAAACATTTTGTTCGTGAAAAAGAACTAAATGATTGCTTCTCCTGTGTATATTTTTTCGAAATTGGTCTGCTATTCTGTTAAAAAATAAGTGCTATTTATTTATTTTATGTGCAGAAGTTGTAGGCTTTAGAAAAGTTCTTTAACCTTTTACATAAATGCCAGGTTAGTGATGATTCATCTTCTTCGTTTAAAATAAAATTGCATAATTTTTATCGGAAATATCAAGAGAACAACCAATACTGCATTTTTTACTAAAACATGGCTCCATGCTTTTCCGTTTAATAAAAAAATTGCACTATTTTTAATCTGTTTTATTTTGTTCAGAAATAACAGAACAACCAACATCCGCATTTCTTGCTGAGACTCACTGTTGGTTACATGGAATATCCCTGTATATTTCCTTTTTACTCCCTGTAGGTCTTGTTCTGCTGCTAAATATTGTAATATTTTTTCTCGTTATTCGAAATATAACTTGGAATAGAAAGAGGGTGAGTTGGAGTATTTTTAATTTGTTGTCTGTATTTAATGTTATTTTTATTTTAAAGTTATTTAAATTGTTTGTTTTTTTTATAAAATGCTAAAAATAGTGCAACATATGATAGAATCTCTGTGTTCTAAGTTATTATTATTTTAAAGTTAAATAAATATCATTATTATAAGTTATTAAAATTGTTGTTTTTTTTATAAAATGGTGCAACATATGATAGAATCTTCTATACAATGAAGATAAATAATGAACAATTAAAATAAAAGGAAAACAGAAAATTTTATATTTTTTGTCTCATACAGCTTGTAACAAAAATTGCGCATTGTAATTTAAAAAAATAATTTTAACTAAATTTAACCTTTTTGTACAGGTTAAAGTAAACGAACACACTGTTAACTAGCACAGTTTTTTTAAAATCATATTTTGTTTAAATTAGTTCTTATCTTTACCATAGGTGCAATCAACAATGCAAAAGCGAACTGCTGGGCAACATTTACTTATGGCATGTACATTGGCAGGCACGCTTGGTTTTGTATGGGTACTTGGTTATTTTATGATACTATCTAATGATGACACTTTTATTTTGGTCATGAGTTGGGTTTTCACTATAGCTGCAACTTTAGAAGTAAGTGAGAAATGATATTAAATAAAAAAGGCAAAGGAATAAAATAAATTCTGTGTTGTTATCTGGCTTTAGCCAATTATATAAAAAAGTTTTGTAAAAAAATTGTATAAGCCACATTTGAAAAAAATGTAAAGTAAATTTTAAAGCTATTTTATAAAAAATTCTGTTAAGAATGTTTGCTACAATAATAATTGTGTGGACATCTGTATTACAGTAAAAATTTGGTTATATGTCATGCATAAAATGCTTGCAACAAAAATTAAAAAGTGTTGGAAATTTTACTGATACAACTTTGTGAAGGTAGAATTACTCTAACAGTGGAGTAGGCTACTAGTACTGACACAATTTATTTTCTTATTTTCATAAATAGTTTTATGTCAATATGGTATGTTTGACATTCTGTACACAGTGTTAATATCGTGCAATGGTTTTACAGGATTTTTTTTCTAATTTTCATCAAGTAAAAATGTTATATCAATATGGTATGTACCCAATTCTGTGCAGGGTGTTAGTATTTTCTTTCTTGTATGTGTGCGGCGAAATGATGTCCGTAAATTATGGTGGAAACCACTCCGCGACAACGTACTGCGACCTTTTGTTGGACCACTAAGAAGCTCACCTGTTACTGGGAGATACCTTGTAACAAAAAGTAAAACCACAAATGCTAAAACAGAAACTGGGTCAAATGCTGATATAGCAACTGCGTCAAATATTGAAATGTCAACTGGGACAAACGTTGAGACAGTAACTGCGTCAAACGTTGAAATATCAACTGGGACAAATGCTGAGACAGTAACTGGCACTTCTAGAGCTGAAACTGTAATTTGAGGGGAAGGTATTCAAGCATGACCACTTTTGTGTTGGATTGACGGAGTTTAACACTGTGGCTCTTCTAATGTAAATGATGCTACGAAAATGCTTCTTCACATATTAACATAATCTAACTCAATCGTTAATTTTAAACATTAAAAATACAGGGTTTAATAGTGTGTCTGAAAATGTACTATGGTTTACAATAACAGGTACTTTTTATTTGAAATGCCTAGAATAGGGTGCAATTTACATTTTTTCATGACACTTTTTCAAATTTTTTATCGTTATTTAAAATGTTTTAGTCCCGCCTCAAATGGTTGTTTACTACAGGTATTTAAATTGCTGTTGTTTTACTACTATATTATTTTTTTTTATGTAAAAAACAACAGAAAAACATATGTTATTGGTAAATAAATCTTATTTTCCTGATGCTTATTATTTAAGGTAACATTTTAACTTTACTATCTTCTTTAATCATACACAATATTTCTATAAACCTCTACTATCTTAATGTGTTTCTGATCTATTTTATTATTTATACCCCATACACAGAAAGAAACTGTTAAAAATGTGCATTTTTTATTAATATTTTCATTTGCAAGTTTTGCAAGCAACGCAATATACAGCAAACACGAGAAGTATAACACAAATTGTAACAAAAGTAAAGAAAAGAAATTGTAAAAAATTTCTAGCAAAATAAATTTTGTCACAATTAACATTTAAAAAACTGAGAATTTTGTCTCTGCACCAG